>NC_050578.1:27370631-27670631 GCF_011100635.1 Trichosurus vulpecula
CCAGGGCCTATCATGAGCTTAAGTGCTGGCTGCAGATTCAAAAGTGAGACCGTTTTTGCCCTCAAGGAGCACACATACCATTGGCGTTAGGCACCAGCATGCAGCTTGTGAAGTAACACTTTTCTTATCTCAACTTCTTTCCCAGGGATGCTTCTTATATTTTTATCCAGTCTTTTTTTTTCTTTTAAACACACAATCCTCTTAAACTGGGTAATAAACAACAGTGGTGAGAGGGGTAGAGGTGTGTAAAGTCTGCAAACAAGCCGGAATGTGAAGAGTGGGTAGAATTGAGCCTAGAAAGCAATTGAGAAGGTAGATAGCCTTTACCAAAGATCTACTTCAAATGAGTTGTGTGCAGTTTCAGATATTGTTGACATTAAATAATTATCATCCTAACAGCCAGCATTTATGTGGCGCTTTAAAGTTTGTAAAAATACTTTACAAATTTTATCTCATTTGATACAGCAACTCTGGGGAATAAGTGCTGTTTCTGTCACCATTTTACAAATGAGGAAACTAGAAGAAGGATTAAGTGACTTGCCCAGGGTCACACAGCTAGCACATGTCTCAGGCCAGAACTGAACTCAGGAAAAGGAATAGTCCTCACTCCAAGTCTGGCAATCTATCCACTTTGCCACCTAGCTGCCCATGGCTGTGTGATTTGGGGCTTCACAAGATCCTACTATTTAAAGAAGAACTTGGGTGATATTTAGTTCAATGCCCTCTTTTTATAGTTTTGGACTTTTTATATCCTGTAAAATGAGTGTGTTGGACTAAATTTCTCTAAATTCCATTTGACATGTTCTATATATCATGTAAGTTTGACAATATTCAATCATAGGTTTACATACAAATCTGGTTTTTCTTCGGCATTTTAGGGGTTGAGATAGGCTCCTGATTTTCACTGCTATGTCTATACCAACTATAAATTTATTTCAAACATTTTTGTGAATCATTTTAAAATTTTTATTTAACTTCTTTGGAAATAGGAAGCTTTAAATGTGTAAAGCATTTATATCTCCTGTCTTTAGGATTTGTTTTCATTGAGAAGGTCCTAGAAATAAATCTTTTAAAATTTTGGGGTCTCTAAACATATTTTCAGAAAATTGCCCATTATTACTTATTAGGCCCCCAAATAGATTTGCCCATCTTATGAGCTCTGATTGGAAGAGACTTAAAACCCTTTTTTTCATAGATTTAGATTAGAGCAAGTAGGAAATTTAGAAGTCATCATGGTCATGAGAAAGGTCATCCAATTATTTTCTCTTCCCTAAACAGACTCTTTTTATCTACTGGCTCCTCGCTTGCTATCTAAAACATCTCCCTATTTTAAAGAAACAAAACAAAATAAAAAACTGGGTACACTAGTGCTGTAGCCATGGATTGGTCCTGCCACAGTGGCAAGCAGTTTCTCTCTGTACTCCAAAAGTTACCAAACTATTCATATTATTTAGCCCAGAAATAAAACTTCAAAGGCTCTACCCACAAAAAGATGAAAGTAAGAGGAAAAGGACCCATCTGTACAGACATATATTTATAGGCACTCTTTTCTTAGTATCCTCAAATTGGAAACTAGGGAGTCCCTGCCTATTGGGGAATGGCTAAACAAATTATGGTGAATATAGTGGAATAATATTGTACCATAAGAAATGATGAAATTTTCAGTTTCACAAGATCCTGGAAAATCCTCTATGACCTGATGCAGTGTGTGTAGAACTTGGAAAACAATTTATTCACTGACAATAGTATTGTAGAGAGATACAAGATGAAACATGCTAACGACCTCCTGCTAAAGAGATGATGGAATTAATTTGCAGAATGAGACATATTTTTGGACAGTGCCACTATGGACCACACATATTTGTTAAGAGGGTTTTATTTTTCAGGTTTTAAAAAATTAATTAAGGGAGCAGTGGGAGGGAAAGCTAATAAATGCTTGTGAAAATTAATTGTTCTTTAAAAATGAAGTCCCCATTTTGTGTAGGTTGAGTAAGCTGTGGTGAGAGGCAAAGGTCTATGAACAGTAGTGCTTGGTTTCTTTTCTAAGCTACACGAACCCCAGTTATGCAAATTCTTGGGACCTCTGGGCACAACTGCCTAAGGTTTCTTAGGTTGATGGGGAAGGAGGAAACTGCCGTGTCTGTTTCTTCTAAACTAAGTGAGGGAAGATCAGTAGATGAAAAACCTACACTTATGGAAAGTGTTTTACCCAATCATTGGTATTATCCTATTTCTTTTCCCTTAACATAATTAGTAGTGTCCCTTTCTTAATCCTAGTCAAGTAGTGAGGGAGCATGTAATCTGTTTTTGTAAACCATGCTGAAACTAAGTAATTGACCACCGTGGACAGGACATTCACAGGCAAGTCAAGAAATCATCAAGCATTTGTTAAATGTTTAGTATGGTTGTTGGAGTTGTGAACTGATCCAACCATTTTGGAGAACAATCAGGAATTATGCCCAAATAGTTGTAATATTGTGTATACCCTTTGATCCAGCAATACCACTAGGTCTGTTTCCCAAGGTGATCAGGGAAAAAGGAAAAGAACCTCTATAGTCTAAAATATTTATAGCAGCCCTCTTTGTGGTGGCAAAGAACTGGAAATTGAGGGGATGCCCATCAGTGGGGGAACGGCTAAACAAGTTGTAGCGTATTGTGATGGAATGCTCCTTACTGTGCTATAAGAAATGATGGACAGGTTGGTTTTAGAAAAACATGGAAAATTTGCATGAAATAGTGAAAAGTGAAATGAGCAGAACCAAGAGAGGGATGTACATAGTAATGCCATATTGTTTGAAGAACAGTTGTGAACAACTAAGTTATTCTGAGTATCATAAATACTCAGATCAGCTACAAAGGACCCAGGAAGGAAGATGCTGTACCTCTCCAGAGAAAGAACTGATAAATAGAAGTATGCATAGTGTGGTTTTACATATATATGTCTGTATGTATGCGGGTATACGTATCCATATATCTGTCATAGGGTGGCCTCTAGTGTGGAGTGGGAAGGGAGTGAGGGAGACAGTTTAGAACTGAAAATTCAACAAGAAAAATAAATTAAATGTAAAAAAATGTTTAGTATATACCAGACATTGTACTAAGCACTGATAATGCAAAGAATAGTCCCTGTATTCTCACGGAGCTCATAATCTAATGACGGAAGCAACATGCAAGCAACCACGTATAAAACAAGATGTATTCAGGATAGCTTGGAGGTCAGCTCAGAGGGAAGAAACTTAGCATTTAAGGGAGACTTGTAAAAGGTGGGATTTTAGCTGGACTTGAAAGAAGCCAGGGAATCCAAGCAGTGAAAAGAGATTCCAGACATGGGAGACAGTCACTGAAAATGGCCACGCGATGGAATGTTTTATGAGAGGAACAGTAAGATGGCCGTTGTCACTGGATTGTAGAATATGTGAGGGGGATAAGGTTTAAGAAGAGCAGAAAGGTAGGAAGGGGCTAGATTATGAAAGACTTAAAAAAAAAGCCAAACAAAGGATTTTATTTTTAATCCTGGTGGTAATAGGGAACCACTGGAGTTTATTGAATAGAAGAGGAAATGGTGAACTGGCACTTTAGGAAGATTACTTTGGTAGTCAAAAGGATAGTCTACTATTCCCAAACCAAATTAATTCAAACTTAGGTAATTCTTTATATTTGTAATTAGTATTTAAAGTCTTCACAACTTTAGGTGCCTGTACCTGTACCACAGTGCCTTCTTCAAAGCAGTTGTCAGTTTCCTTAAAGCAGTGTTTTAGTATTTAGGTGGTATCATCTGGATTTGATTTTTTTTTCAATGCACTGAAATGTTCACATTGCCAGGATTACTTGTTCCCTAACTACTTGACTAGTACTAAGAAAGGGACACTATTAATTGTGTTAAGGGAAAGTAAATAGAATAGTACTAACAAGTGGGTAAAACACTTTCCATAAGCGTAGGTTTTTCATCCACTGATCTTCCCTTACTTAGTTTAGAAGAAACAGACAAAATCCCAGGAACTGGCCCCTCAAATAAGATTTAGGGCTAAGGAGAGCCATTGTCTCTTCCTTCTTTCACTGACTCTGGTTGCCAGAACTACTTCAAGCCACAGAAAGGATTTCTTTCCCTGCTTTATTGTTTCTTCTGCTGGCAATCCAAGAGTGAAGAACTAATTGCATTTGTACACGAGATGATAGAAATGACCTTTGTTTCCATTCCACTGTGAGGTAGCTGTCATTCATTAGCACTTTAGTTCATAGTGAAGAGCACTGGGATGGTGGTGGTAGGGCATTAAATCAGAAGAAATGTGGCCTGTGGTCTCACAAGAATTTGGTAATCTGGGAGTGAGGGGTGGGAGGCAGGCTCTCGAGATGTGCCTGCTCTAATGGAGCTAAGTGAAAAGAGAGAAACATTTGGCAAACGTGACAGGGAATGAAGGAGAAAGTCAGTTCCCCAGTGATGTTGTCAACAGTCTTAACTATGTCGATGAAAAGTTTTGGGAGCTACATAGTCTCTCTGGTGATTTTATGAGAAGAAGAAATGTGGATAACTTCATAAAGAGAGAATGTGACCACCCTGTTGGTGGGTGGACATTCTGTTGGTGAAACAAATTATGTAAGACCATCCGCTTATGAAATCTACTCCAACTTCTTGCAGTCATATTACTAAGAATTACAGATGGGATGAATTCCTCAATATAGATATTTAAATCTTGGGGAATAATTTTGAAGGTAAACAGCAGATAATACCTTATGTTAGCCATTTTGGTAGGCTGATTTTTATTATATCCAACGGATGAACTTAGTGTACATTTTGATCATTGGATGCATTTATGATTAAACTTCTTATTTTAAATTTCACTTTTCTGATTTATAATTTCCCATTTCGTTTGTTAGGAATTAGGTAAAAATGCTTTTCATCAGAGAAGTGTCAGTAGATAGTTCTATGGGACAAACATAATTATTTTCCTCTCATGAGTGATTAAATTGTTTTGCCAGAGATTCTTATGAACTATTTTTGTTATTCCTCACATGTGATACTTTATCTCACCTTCAGGGCTTTGAACAGGTTGTTCCTTATACCTAGAGTTACGGTCCTTCTCATCCGCCTCCTATAATTGCCACTTTTCTGAATTTGGAGGTCAGCTTAATTACCACTTTCTTCGTGAGGCCCTTCCTGATTGAAATTAATTCATTCATGAGAATGAAACCTCCCCAACTTATGCTCCGTCAACTTTGTTTTGAGTTAGAATTTAATTCATTTCATTCCAGTCATATAATTGGGCTATATTGATGAGTAAAAATAGTTTTTGAAATCCTGTGAATGAATGTGTTAAAGTTGGGGTGGGGGTAGGGTGTCAGGGAGAGGCATTTGGGGAGTGACAGTTTCCTTTTCTTTTTAGATAGCCTAGATTAAACTGAGCTATCATTAAAAGTAATTTTTTGTTCATGCAATTTCTGCAAAATTAATCCTGAGTTACTTCTAAATAGAATCATAGTCAGAACCTTTTAAGACCGTAAGGTAATTAGTTATTATCTAGTCCAAATCCACTCATTTTCCAGATAAGTAAACCAGCCTAGAGAAATTAAGCACCTTGCTCAGGGCCACAGAGCTCGTTAGTGACAGCAGAGCCAAGTCAGTTCTAGAAAGAACGGTCACGTCTTTGTCTTTTTATTCCAATACAGTGCAGGATATGCCTCTTCTGCCATGAGTTCAAGTATGGCATAAGACACTTAATAGCTCTGTGACTCTGGGCAAGCCATATCTCTTAACCTCTGTCTAAATAGCACCTACCTCCCTGGGTTGTTGTGCGGGCAAAATGATATTTGCCAAGAACTTTGAAAACCTTACTGTAAAAATGACCATAATCATAATAGCTATTATCATTTTTGTTATACAGAACTTAATTCTTTGTCATCTAGAGTGATTATCACTTTATACTCAGCCTCTCCAAAGCAAAACTTCCATCATCTCTTCTAAACCTTCTTCTGTCCAGGCTTCCCTATTTGTTTTTATTTTTTTTTAAATTTAATGAATAAAGCAAGCACAACTTGCTTTTTCTTTTAAATATATAATAAAATTATTGTGTAAATTCCCTTTTTCTCTCCCCCTCACCCTAGAGATGGCTACCATTAGACACAAATATGTATGTGTGTATGTAAAATTGTTTTATACATACTTCTATTTATCAGTTCTTTCTCTGGATGCAGACAGCGTCTTTCTTTATATGTCCTTTATAATTAGTTAGAGTATTTATAATAAGTGAAAATGACTTTTTTGCTCAATGTATTTGTCTTTTAGTTTTGAAGAGGACCATGACATCAGGGAAATGATGACATGACTTGCAGTTGACTTTGATTTGAGTGAGGGAGGGCTGTGCAACGTCACCAGCCTCACTTTCTCCTCCAGAGCCATCTGGGACCAGTGGCCACATATCAAACGATGTGACTGGAGATAGCCCAGGATGTCTTTGCTCAAAGCAGTTCTTAAAACAGTATTGCTATTACTGTATACAACGTTTTCTTGGCTCTGCTCATTTATATTTTCTATTTCACTTTGTTGATGGTATCACCGTCCTTCCAGTCTCCCAGGTTTGAGATTTGGGCATTTTCTGTGATTTCCCTTTGCCTCCCTTGACACATCCAATTAGTTGCAAAATCCTATTGACTCGACTCTTGGATCCCTCCACTCTTCTCTACCCCCATTACAGGCTCTCATTATCTCTTCTTTAGACTGTGTTAACAGCTTCCCAACTAGTCTCCCTTCTTGCATCCAGTCATTCATTTAGCTGCCAAAATAATACTAATGTGCAGGTTTGACCATGTCACTTGGTGGCTCAGATTCTTCAGTTGGTTCCCTGTTGCCCTTAGATAAACTTTTTAGCCTGGCATTTGGGGCCCTCTCCAGGTCTCTAGCCTTGTTTCCCATCATTCTCTTTTTTACTCCTTGTTCTGGCTAAATCAGACCATTCCCTGATCTTGTGCTGGCATTGCTTGTCCCTGTACTTCATTCGGACTGTCCTTTGTTCTTGTGGTATATTTCTTCCTCATCTTTGCTTTCTGAAATCTTCCTCTTGTGTCAAAGCTCATCTCAGGGGTCTTTTTCTCCATGATCCTTCCCTGACTCTTTTAGCTCAAAATGTTCTCTACTTTGTCCCATGTTCCTAGGGTCCTATGTTTGGATCATCCTGCCCCCCTGTCCCAATCATAAGCTTTTTAAAAAATACTTAGCTACATAGCTATTACATATTTCATTGCCCCTAGCCTTTTTCATCTTTGTATTTCCAGTGCCCATAATAAACACCTAAGAAAGGTTTGTTGAATTGCATTAACTGAATTTAAATTTAACCTATCTAAACATTTTTTCAATTGTTTTGATGGACTGGATTGTTGTTGTTTGTCCTTCATTCTCAAAGAGGACCGTGGAGTCTGGGAGGTGATGCTATGACTTGCGTGTGAATTGGACTTAAATGAGGCAAGGCTGTACAGAGTCATTAGCCTCACTTTCTCCTCCAGAGCCATCTGGATCAAGTAGCAAGCTGTAGATCAGGATGACTGGAGATGGCCCCCATGGATTTGGATAGTTTAGTGTTGGATAAAGCACTGGTCCTGGAGTCAAGAAGACCTGAATTCAAATCCAAATTCAGACACTTACTAGCCGTGTCACCCTAAACTCAATAATGACACCTCCCTCACAGTGTTGTTGTAAAAATCAAATGAGATCATGTTTGTGAAGTGCCCAATAAGCGCTTATTCCATTCTGTTCCATTTATAGAAGGAATAATTCTCATTGGCATAACTGTTTTGGTTTATTTTAGGTTAACCAAACCCCTCTCCTTTGCGGATTGTGTTGGAGATGAGCTACCGTGGGGATGGGAAGCAGCATTTGACCACCAGATTGGTGTCTACTACATTGACCACATCAACAGTAAGTTTCTCGTTTCTTTTAAAACACCTACACCAAATATCTTCCGTTCAAGATGTATCCGGTTGCGTTGTCTCATTTTAATTGTCTATAAAATGCATTTTCTCTGTCCTTTACATTTTTTAAAATGGGAGAAAAGTTTCTCAATTACAAACAACAACAAGAACAATAAAAGCCATGTCCAATTTGAGAATAATAAGTCAGTGAGAAAGTGGATTCAGTGTTTCCTGGTAAGGAGAGAGTTCTCCCTTACTCTGGTGTTAATTTTGTTGGCATGTGGGGACGTGCCTTGTTCTGGCCATATCTGGTCTCTCCAGACTAAGGAGAACATAATTAAGTGACCCTCTCCTGCTCTTGAAGGTTTAACCTGACCGTCTCATAGTAGTTTAGAGCACTCTGAAATCCTTCCTGTGACTGCTGTATGGGGGCTTTGAAAAGGAGATGTGGCTGCCTTTCCCCCCGCAGGCCGCCATGGCAGATAGAGTTGGACAGCCATTGTCGTAAATGTGGTGATAGCTCCCCAGGAGAGAGTCATGTTGTCCTCTTGACTTTTTGCAGCTACTCTCAGTTTCCCCTGGGGGTTGGGAGGAATTTCCCTCTCAGTCTCCTTTACTGATTTTCCTGCAGCTTATGTAGCAGATAAACTTCTCAGACCTTTCTGGAAGGATTTCATTAATGCAAATGTTTTGGGAACATAATCGAATATATTTCATAGTTTAAAAAGTTCTCTTCAGCAGTGAGAATACTGTGTGATCATAAGTTATCAGTACATTAGAACAAGTGATGCATTAGTTATTTGTTGATTTTTGCAGCTTCCCTTTGAGGTTGGTAGTTGATACAGTTTTTAACAGACAAAGAAAGATTAGGTGGATGGCACTTGTTTATTTATTTTTTTTTAGAAAACCAGAAAGCGAAACATATGAAATATGTTTAGATATACTTGTATCAGTTATTTGATAAAAATATCTCTCAGTGAGTGATATTTCTAACGATGGCAGGTTTCATCTTTATAAATATGAATGTTCGTTTTCTCCTATAATGAGAAAGGATCCAAAACTAATGAAATCATGCTTCACACATCTGAAAATCTGTAGTGGGTGAAGGCCATATGTTAGACGGGCCTGGTAATGAGAGAAGGCTTCGTATATCTTTGAGTAATCTTGTGTGAGACTCTTGTAAAAGTTAAATAGAGGTTAGGATGAAGGCCACTCTTCCAGTAATTTCCACCAAAGGAAGGTGCTCTGCTGAGGAAGCAATCAGAAATGAATAATGAAATTTTCGCATCAATCCAGTGGCAGACAGGGAACCAGAGAAGATTAGCTAGCAAGAAGTATTACATGATGAAATTTCCTAATAAGTCACCAGGTACACATGCGCATTGTGAATCACTAATAGCTGCGATGTAGCAGCTTTTTCAGCTGTCACATAATCTAACTCTCAGGCATAGGGTGAAGCTGTTGTGAAGGGTGGGTGTTGAATTATTGAGTTAAAACCTCTAAAATAGACATGCAGGTAGGTACCTATTGTATCGGTGATACCCAGGGTATATTTGGAAGCCAGCTTTTATGTGTGCAGATAACTGTTTATATAAATAACCATTACCATAAATGGTACCTTCTCTTTTTAATCAGCTCAGAAGAAATTTTGTTCACTCTTTGGGAAATTCTTTCTCCACCTGAAAGATTTTCAAAATTTACGAGTTTAAAAGCAATCATAGTTTCCCAGAGAATCCAAAAGCTGTTGAGTTTTAGATTCAGTTGTTTTTAGCTCTGGTCTCATTTGTCTGTTTTTTAGCTTCTGATTGTCACCAAAGCAAGGATACCAAAGTCTTATGGTGAAAGAGACTAATTGGTTTAAAAAAAAAAAAGTATGGTCTCCACTTCATTACTTGATAAGACCTTTGATTTCTTCTGTGTGGGGGATTCCTGTGATGTAGTGGAATGATCACTAGATTTAGAATTAGAGCATTTGATTAGAATTCTTGCTTTGATAATTACTCCCCATGTGATCTCATTTAAGTCATTTAACCTTTCTTGGCCTCATTGTCTTCATCTGCAAAATAAGGGAGTTGGACTATGTGTTGCCTACCATTGCTTTCATCTCTAAATCCTGTGGTGCCTCTCTCAAGACAACTTGAAACCCCTTTATGCCTCAGCAGACTGTATCGTGTGAGTTGCTTATGGTCAGAGCAATCCATTACCTGATATCTAGACTTTTGTTGATGAAAACTCATCCTTAATTTAGCTAGGCTGGTCCTCATATGGAAGGCACAAGGTCTTTTTTCCCCTTGTCCTCAAACATTTTCCAGTTGGGCAACCAGACATTTTGCCTTGCTGGAAGGGTCTTTGAGAACCTAGTAAGAGCATACTTTGAAGCCATCTCTAATAATAAAGATAAAGTGAAATTTCTTGAAGCAGCCATCAAAGGAGGGTAACACTTAGATGCAGTTGCCTCCCTCTCCATAAGTAAAATTACATTTGTAACTAAAACATTTCCTACATGTATTGTTGGAATGATAGTAAAAGTCTTTATTCTCACAGCCGCCCTTCCTGCCCCACCCTCACGCCCGTCCTCATCATCCTTGGCCTTCTGAAGCTGACCAGCTGTCACTGCTGACCAGATACTTCCATTTTATAGTGTCTCTTTCCTGATTCCCTAATTCTTCCTTTCTCTCTTCCTCACTCTCATTGTTCTGTATCCGTCTCCTTCAGTCTCTCTTCTTAGTGGTCTTCTTTTGCCCTAAGTCAGGGTAATTGCCAAGGCTCTTTCCTTTTTTCTTCTCTATTTTCTTCTCTTTCTCTTGGTGAGCCTCTCCACTACTGGAAAGAATGTTGAACTTGGAACCAGAGGAATCGTGGACTTGGATTCTAGCTCTGTCACTTGGTACCTGTGTGACCGTGGGTGAGTTTCTTTGGATCCTAGTTTCTATATGTATTAAATCAGAGTGTTGGAGAGGTGAATTCTAAGGTCTCTTCAAGCTCTGAAGCATGTGATTGGTCCTATGACTTCTTCTACAGCCAAAATAGTCTTCCTAGCACCTGGGTCTTATCTCAACAGTGCCCTCTCCAAAAACCTTCCAGGGTTCCCCATTGCTTTAGTCTGGCATTCTAGGACAACCCTCTACCGTATGATACCTTTCCAGCCCATTTCATGCTGCCTACTTCATAATGCCTGACATCCACACTGAATTAATCTCCTTTTTTGGTCTCTCCTCTAAACACTTGCTCCTGACATGCCTGAAGTGGATACATCTTCTAACATCATCCTGTTGCAATCACTGCCTTACATAGCACCTGTATCAGTAAGGCAAGATTCATGACCTTGAAGATGACCATGAACATGCCTGTATAGTTTGGAATCACAAAATATAAGAGGTTCTCTAGGTAGAAGGCAGGGGAAGTATAACATTTATTTAGATACCAGAGAATTAAATCCCAAAACCAATGACTCCAACCTGACATAGCCACAGTTGTATCCCAAAGCCAGTAAGTCCACCTCAATGAATCAACAAGGAAATTATAACACAGTATTTCAGCAAAGAACCAAGTCATCTTGGAACCTTCCAGCCTGCTCGTGCCTTCCCATAAACACTCACAAATCCCAACTGTCTGCTTGCCTGCGTTCTTTCCCCCCTCAGGTCTCTGGTATCTGCAGCTCTCTGTCTCCACTCTCCTCTCTGTACTCCCTCTGCAGTTCTGTCATCTTGAAGTTCTTACTACTTCTCCTTAGGCCAAATTCTGACCTTAATGGCTACCTTCAGGGTTAGGCCTGGAGCATAGCACTTAGTAAGTAAAGAGTGTAGGCCTGCCTCATTAGAGGCAAGTCTCCCTTAACTAGCCCCACCAGAGGTCTATTGAATGGGCAGGAAAGGATCTTTAATCACTGATTGGCATCACAAGGGCCTGCCTCTAATCAAACCTCCCTTAACTGGCCCCACCTGAGGCCTGTTGGATGGGCAGGAAAGATCTTTAATCACTGATTGGCATCAGAGTGCCCTAACTCCTTTCCATGGTGTACCTGCCCATTCCTTTGTTTTCCCTTCCTTATGTTTGACTTTTTCCTATGTCCTCAGTACATCCTAGCTTATTACAAGTAAATGTCTTCTACCCTCCACTAGACTGTAAGTAAGTTCCTTCAGAGGACTGCTTTTCATCTTTATATGCTTGGTACCTTGCGTACTGTGTTTCACGTAGTAGGTGCAGGTTCAGGTGTAGTGAATTTTTCTTTTACTCACAATTCAATTCTTAGGCTTTTTTCCCCTTCAGGAATTAAAATTAATTTCTACATAAGTAAACAGAAAACAATTCATTTGCAGTATTTTTGAAAATAATCAGAAAGATATAAAACTTTTAAGGGCTGCCATCCTAGTGCCTTTATGTATTTGATGCACCTTAAAGTGTCCAAATTACATGCAGCAAAGTAGCTTACTCACCTAAAAGGATCTGGTTTGTTATCTCATTAATCTTCAAGAAACTCCTGTAAAGCAGGTTAGAGAGCAAACATTATTATCCTATTTTAACAGCTGGTATGTGCATATGCTATATCTGTGCATTACACAATTTCAGCAGTTTTCCTTTTATTTTTATGAAGGATGAGGGATTGAAGAGTTTTGTTTATTAAAACTTTCTATCTCATCTGGGTCAATACCTTAAAGTTTGACCTTGAAAACTGTAGTTGCTTAAAATTCTAGGTTTATGGCAGTTTTGTGAGATTTTGCCTTATTTGGAGGAAAGAGCTTGAAGTCAGTTGTGAAGTGTTTTTCAAAGGTTTTGACCTTACCACTGGAACTGGGAAATGCTCATCTTGAGATGTGAGGCTCAACGTTGGAATCTTTTAAATTTAATTCATATGCCTCAGTTTCTTTATCTGCAAGCATAGATTTAAAAGTAGAAAGGACCTGACTTTACAAATGATGAAAAAGAAACCTAGAGAAGCAAAGGATTTATCCAAGATCCCATAAAAAGTAAGTGGTGGAACCAGTACTCACCACACTCAGGCCTATTGACTCTAAACCTGGTCCTATGTCCATCAAGGAACTCTTAAGGTCCCTTCTAGCTCTGTATCCTGTGATGATAACAGTTCTTTTGTAGTGGGAGAAAGAGCTCAGTTCTGTGTTTGGAGTTTAGAAAAGTGTTGAGTTTGAAGTTCACTTCTGATTCTAGCCTTATGACCATGGGGATGTCATTGAATGTTGCCTGAACCTCTATGAAATAGAGGTACATTTGGAGTATATCCCTTGGGGTGTCTACCACACATGGTGGTTGCAAAGATCAAATGAGATAATATATATAAAACATCTCGTAAGCCTCTCTCTATATAAATGTATATGTAAATGTCGACAGATATTTTCTTTTTCTTCACCCGATGAAAATGCATGTACTCTAGAGATGAAGGAGAATAATCTTGAGCTTAAAGCTTTCTGTTCTTCTCTTCTCCAATGATTCTTTTTTTAAATTTATTTTTTTGTTTTTAGTTTACAACACTCAGTTCCGCAAGTTTTTGGGTTACAAATTTTCTCTCCCTCCTACTCCTCCTCCCGAACTCCCACCCAAGATGGCATGTAATGCAATGTAGATTCTACAAATACCTTCACATCAAACTTATTTACATAATAGTCCAGTTGTAATGAAGAATTACAACCAATGGAATGAATCATGAGAAAGGGGAAAGGAAACCGAAAAATAAAGAGAGAGCAAAAAGTTTGCCTCAATCTGCATTCAGACTCCATAATTCTTTCTCTGGATGTGCATAGCTTTTTTCCATCATGAGTCTTTTGGAGCTGTCTTTGAACCTTGTATTGATGAGAGGAGTCAAGTCTATCAAAGTTAATCCTTACACATATCGTGTATAATGATTTCCTGGTTCTGCTCCCCTCACTCAGCATCAGTTCATATAAGTCATTCCAGGTTATAACGAGGTCCATCTGTTCCTCATTTCTTATAGCACAAGAGTATTCCATTACATTCATATACCACAATTTGTTTAGCCATTCCCCAATTGATGGGCATCCCCTTGATTTCCAGTTCTTTGCCACCACAAAGAGAGCTGCTATAAATATTTTTGTACACACGGGTTTCTTTCCCACCTGTGTGATCTCTTTGGTTTATAGCCCTAGAAGTCTCTCCAATGATTCTTTCATAGAGCTGCTGAAATATTTTTCCTAATACGTGGATTGCTTTTTATTGGTGAGAAAGTAAAGTCTGTATTCCTTTGCCCAAGATTTGAGACCCTCCACAGTCTATTGTCATCCTCCTCTTTCAGTCTGGCTTAATACTGTTTCCTTCTGTGAGTGTTGCACTCCAGCTAATGAAATTGAAGGTGCCAATGAACGCGATGTCCCTGGTGCCTCAAATATCCTCCCTTTCCCACTTTGTCTGTTAAATCTCCTGTCCCTCTTTGAAAGCTAATCCCAATGCCCCATGTTGTTGGTAATAATCTTTCATGGCTCTCAACACTTCTTCCTTCTTTCCTCCCTCCCTCCCTCTTTCTTCTTTCCCTTGGATCTTTTGAAATAATTTATTTCATAATGCTCTTAAGTGGTTATCTTGTATTAATATGTATTCTTCCATGGAAAGTGCCATTGGGATACCTCATCATGGCATTAGAAACTATGATAGGAGACACAAGCTCTGAAAATTCCGATGAAGCTCAAGGGGTTATAGTCTCTGACCCTGATAAAATAACAGATCTTTGAAGTATTGAGGTGGGAAGTATTGTGCATTATACTTAACTCTGTGTGTCTTTGGTTTTTTGCCTTAAGTTTTTTGAGGACAGGGAGTATGTCTTATCTAAACTTTGTATCTCCGCAGCACATAACACCGTGTTCTGTGTGCACACGTAACTAAGTGCTTGAAAGATATCCGCTGAATTGAATTAATTTATAGACAAAATATCTTGTTTTATAAACCCCCTTTAAAAAAGTCCTTTAGTATTTTAAATTCAGTAAGCCACCTGGCTTGTGTATCTTTGTTACAGCTGTTTCTAAGGCAGAATCCATGTGGTAAATTGTAGTTTTCTCTGGAGCAGTGATTCTCGGTCTAGTTTCTGTTACTCCTCCCTCTCCCAGGGCACCCTTAATTCACCCAAGGGATGCCATGTGTTGCTCTGTTAACTGCATTTCTGCCAGCTCTCAAGTTGTTTTTGAAGAGGAAATGGGCAGAATTTTGTTAAAATAGCATCAAAAAGACTGATAGGGCATTTGAAATTTTAATAAATGTAGGAATTTTAGAAGAGAAATTTGAGACTCCTAGGCTCTATTTTTTCTTTCCATTGGTAAAGAGAGACAACCAGCAGAGCTATTTCAATACCAATTCTCTTTATGGCCGTGAGCATTGTGCAGCTGGCAAAATATAAAATTGGGGTTTCAATGTTAAATTTAAAACATGATGAAATACTCTTATTTCAGCCTGGCTTTAAGTTCCTTTTTGGGATACCCACCCCCCTCCCTGCCATTGACTTCTTAAGGGGGAAAGACCAGATTGGGAGTGGGGTGGAGGAGGAGTAGACAAAATCCTATGAAAGTTAGGCTTGTGAAGGCTCCAGTAGAATCCTTAAAGGATTGTAAAGTGCTGTATTAAGAAGACCAAATTATAATTAAATGTTTCTTAGTTGATACAACATAGGCATTGATCCTCTTGACTACCATTATTTAAACATGGCCTTTCAGAGGCTGTAAATTGAACATTGAACAATGCTGGCATCTTTCCAATATATACATACAGCCCGTGTGGGGTCAAGTTTCATAAGTAATAGAAAACAAAGGGAGTGTGTATTGAATACTGGTGCCTCAGTTCTCAAGGATAATTCTGCAGCACAATTTTCAAAACACAAAGACTTATGGTTATAGTATTTAGAATGTCACTTGGGTACTGTTAACTTTCTATGACGTTAGCTGAAACACCAATTTTACTTACTTCCTTTATTTTAAGAAGAAAATCGGACATATTTTCCATTATAACTTAAGATAACAATTTAGAGCAGGTAGGTCGAACCTTAGAAATCATCTAGTCCCAACCTTCCTCGTTTTCTGGAAGAGGAAAGTGTGCCATCTGGCTCACAGTCAGTCACTCACATACACAGAGTGAAGGACAGAGCCTCAGTCTGAGAGTCATCTCTATAGAGATGATCATGGAAGACATGTTAGCTGATAAATTGAGAATGAGGGGACAGGAGAGGGTCCAGGACAAAACTTTGTGACACACTCACAATTAGGGAGTGTAGTATAGGAAATGATCTAGTAAAGGACTGAGAAAGAGCTGTCAAGCAGGCAAAGAAATGGGAGGAGAAATGTTTGGGAGGAGAAGATAGTCAGCAGTTTCAAATGCAACAGAGAGGTCAAGAAGGTTGAGGATTGGGAAGAGGCCATCAAATTTAGAGATTAAGAGATCATTGGTAACTTTGGAGAGAGAGATTTTGGCAAATAATGAGGTCTGAAGACAGGCTGCAGGGGAGTGAGAGGGAGAAGAAGTGGAGACTCTTAAGTATTCATACTTTTTTTTAATTAAGATTTTTTTATTTTTAGTTTACAACACTGAGTTCCACATGATTTTGAGTTCCAGATTTTCTCCCCCCCCCCCACCCCGCTCCCTCCCCAAGACAGCATGGAATCCGATATATCTTCTACATATAACTTCTCATTAAACTTATTTACACAATAGTCAAGTTGTAAAGAAGGATTATGACCAATGGAATGAATCATGAGAAAGAAGAAACAAAAAAAAACCCCAAAAACAAAAGAAAAAAAAGGAAAGCAAATAGTTTGCCTCAATCTGCATTCAGACTCTGTAGGTCTTTCTCTGGATGTAGCTAGCCCTCTCCATCATGAGTCCTTTGGAGTTGTCTTTGCACCTTGTATTGCTGAGAAGAGCGAAGTCTATCAAGGTTAGTCATCACAGAATCCATATATCTGTGGTTGTGTGTAATGTTCTCCTAGTTCTGCTCCGCTCACTCAGCATTATATCGTGTAGGTTTTTCCAGGTTATTAGGAACGAGTTGAGCATAAAAAAACAAATGCAAAGTGGAGGATGATTGTCCGAGGGGTTACTAGGGTCAAATGAGAGGGTTTTTTTACCAGTTGGGGAGACCTAGGCATTTTTTAGGTAATGGGGGGAAGAGCTGATAGATTGGTAGAGATTGAAGTTTAGAAGGAGAGATAGGAATAATTATGGGGGCAGTCTGTCAAAGTAGGCAGGGAAGAATAGGAACCTGGGCCATATTGAGAAATTGGCCTTGACAAGAGCCACCTCTTCACCAGAGATTGGAAAAAGGATGAGAGAATAGAGGGTTTTGAGATGAAGAGATTTTCTCCATAATTAATCAGTAAACATTTATTAAGCACCTATTATGTACCAAGCACTGTCCTCCAAGTGTTGGAAAGCAGGTATGGAGTCAGATCTTCTGATCATGTATACAATATCGTGGGAAGCTTGAGGGGAGAAAACAAGGTTTGGAAAGGCCATTTTGGTGGGAAGTGTGATAGAGAATCAAGTGGAGAGGAATCAAGGATTTCTTTGTGTCAATGTCAGCCCAGTTAAGATTAGATAATGTAGATTTGTGGTGAACTCATTTAGGATGGTTCAGTGACTTCCTTCAACACTGTTCAGCAGCATAAGAGAAAAGTGGAGATGGGTTGTGGGAGTAGTCCAAGGCTGAAGCTGGACATGATTTGAGTAGCTGTGGGATGCGAACATGGAATTAGACAGTAAAGAGTGGTGTAAAGTGTTTATTGTTGTTCATTCATGTCCGACTCTTCATGACCCCATTTGGGGTTTTCTCGGCAAAGGTGCTAGAGTGTTTGCCATTCTTTCTCCATCTCATTTTACAGATGAAGAAACTGAGGCAAACAGGGTCAAATAACTTGCCCAGGGTCACACAAGCTAGTAAATTCTGAGGCCAGATTTGAACTCAGCAAGATGAATCTCTCTGACTCCTGGCCTGGTGCTCTATCCACTGAACCTGTCCTGAAGTGCCAGGGTCAAGTTAACTATAGTGTCAAGTTAGAGAATGGAAGAAAGTAAAGTTAGGACAGGATAATGCCATAGAGAGTTCTAAAGGTTGAAGGGCATTGGAGGTCATGGAGAGATTGAAGAATAAATTTAAGAGGAATGAGACACGGAGAGAGATGAAGTGATCAATGAGTTTGGTCAGAAAAAAGAATTTCAGAATCATGGAAGTAGAATACTTAGGTGTCATGGAGAAAGATCGAAGGTGTGACTATGCCTCTCTGTGGTGCTGTGGTGGAGAGAAGGTCATGGGAATTGAGGATATACTGGGAATGTGATGAAAAGGTAAATTAATCCAAACAAGGTCATTTTTTTTACCCATATTGGTGACATCCATCCTTCCCGGTAGGGAGAAAAATAGGCAAGCTTGAGATTAGTTCTAAACTAGGATGTATTTCACCAGCCTAATGTTGTCTTCATGGTGAACTCTGATAATTCATTCCTGTATTTAAATTCCACATTCATAAGAACTCTTGGAATAGTGAATTCTCATCAGACATGTCACATTTGCACATTATGCAATATGTTACTACTCCTGTAAGATAGACAACATTCAAATCACTTTACCTTATAATTGAGTAATCTCCTTGGGTCACCACACCTTAATAAAAAAAATCCTATTTTCATAATAATATACTTTCTTTGAGTATTTACCTTTAATAAATAGCCTTCATATGTCCATTCAGCAAATATATCCATTCAGTGGAGATGAAATACAACATTGTTTTCGGAAGCCTCTTTTTCTTTTTCTTTTTTTTTTTTTTTTGCTTCCTTCAAATTTACAGTAAATGGAATAAGGCCTAGTCCATTGGAGGAAGAACTGAGGAGCTGAGAACTGGTGCACACAATCTATACAATCTACACGGTGGAGGAAGGTGTAGCTTGAATTGGACCATGGGGGGAGGGAATCAGCATCACAATCACATGGGAGGAGGAAGGGTAAGCCAGACTTGGGTAGCCTTGTCCCAGCTCTGTATGTAAAGGAGTCAGAGGGCCACATGAAGGGCTCAGTTTTTGGCTTGAATGATGTCTAGGAATTCAGGCTTAAGGGAAGCTCCACCCACCAGGAAGCCATCCACATCAGGCTGGCATGCCAGATCCTTACAGTTGGCCCCTGTCACTTAAGAACGGTATGACCCTGGGGGAGTCACCTAAATTCTGCCTGCTTTCATTTCCTCCGCTGTAAAATCCAGCTTTCCAGGGTGGTTGTAAGGATCAAGTGAGACTGTGCTTATAAAACACTCAGTACAGTTCCTGGAACAAAGTAGGCATTTAATAAGTCCTTTTCTTCTTTCTTCCCTCCTTCCCTTCCTCCCCCCCTCCCTCACAGGGACTAATGTCTTCTCTGTATCTTGGGAGGAATGGAATGTGGCAGGTCAATTAGAGTATTATGAGTAGGTATGATACCAGAGTTGTTTATTAGACTTGTACAAACAATATTAGTTTTTGAATATAATTTTCCCATTGGATTCTTTAGGATAAGACTTAATGAAAGGACAAGCTGTTAAGTCATCATTGTAGCACTGACCACCGACACTTAAAACGCCTCAGACAGATAATAATCAAGTTAATAAAATACCAAGTAAAATAAAAATTTCCTATAAATTATGATTTGTTGTTTATATTACTTCAAACATAGATGGCAAAAGGGTTACACCATAATATATCCAGTAATAGTCAATCCACATGCATTTATTAAGCACCTGCTGTGTGCCAGGCACTGTGCTCAGTGCTAATGTTACAAAGAAAGAGAAAAGACAGTCCCTGGCCCCCGAGGAGGACACAGTCCAGTGTGTATGTGAGAGGCACGGGGAGGACAACGTGTAAACAACTACGTACAAACAAGGTATTTACAGAATAAATGGTGCATCTTCTCAGAGAAGACACCAAGATTAAGAAGACCTGGGAAGGGCTTCTTTCAGAATGTTGGAAGGGAAAATAAGCCTCTATGAGTCGAGAGCTCTAGTGGACTGTGATTTATGGTGTGGATTTCTGGCATTGTCAGCATTGTGTGTTTACCTTTGCTTCATAACCTTAAATTTTAAAATGTTGCTGGGCTTACTGTGACTTTATAGATTGTGTGTGTATGTGTGTGTGTGTGTGTGTGTGTGTGTGTGTGGTGGGAATTAAAATGTGGTTATCTAGAAATACATAATTTCTATTTGAATATGTAGGTATTACCAAAGAGTGTTTGCCTAAGTGAGAATATATCTTTGCTGCTTTTTCTGGTTACTTGGTAGAGGTTTATGTGCTCATCGATGCCTCTTACTATAATACTTTAGGGCCTAGTCTCTTTTGATAAAGTATTGATGAGAAATAGTCACCAACACAATAGCAGGGTACATTTGCATTTGCTCTTGTTCAGGCCGATACTATATTTCTAGAAACCAGCTTGGTTCAAAGAGCAGTGTTTCCACAATCCAGCTAGCAGCTTCTGTGGGGGTATAAGATCCACCAACAACCAGCACCCAGAAAGCTGCCAGCACTCTGCAAAAGCACAGGTTCTTTTGATCTGCTTTAGTAAGGAAAGCAACGTTAAGGGGTTGACAAGCTTACTTTAATTCAGCATACAAATATCATTCACTTAGTTCAGGGGAAAAGACCAGCACCCTGAACTTCAGAGCAAAATACAAACAAAGTACAAACATCGACAGACAGACCTTGTCTGATTCAAATCCCAATACATAGTTATCAGAGTTTAACAAAGTCTCAACATCCGGGTTACAAGCTGGAGGGCTCTTAGCTGGAGTCTCTGCATCAGCACCACCACGAGTTAGAGCCCTGCGCAAATGGCTCTGTCTTCTCTTCTTAAAGCATTTCAGACGTCATCAAACGTCATCTGAATGACCAGAACTTAGGCTCCTATGATTGGCTCTGGAGTTAGCACCTCCTCTCAGTTAGCCCCACCTTGGGCCCCACCTTAGTTACCAATCCACACCCACACAGGTTTTACACCTAATAGGGGTTTGGGCCTGGGGTTTAGCACCTAGTAAGACTCAATGAAATACACTGAATTACTTAAAGTAAACAAAAGCCAAACTCTTCAAGGGCACTGGGTTGAACTAAGTGCTAAGAGCCCAATTTGCTTACCAACACAAGCAGTAGCCAGCCCAAGTCCAGAAGGATTTGCCTTAATCCAAAAGGCTCTAGGTGAGACACTCTTAACCTTCCTTTACGTTCTGGACCGCATTTTGCAATCCAGGAAAACCTGTGACCCCTTCTTAGAATGATGGTTTTAGATGCATAAAATACAAAGGATCACAAAGAAAATAAATTATATAGAAACAGAGAAATATTTAAAACAATAAAGTCATAGGTCTCAAGTTTATAACCTCTGCTAGCTTCCTTGAAGATCTATACCTCTAACCCCCTGGCATCTGCATAGACCTAATTTTCAACATTTTAGTCCCTCAGAACCCTACTGAATTATTTTATACTTCTTATTTCTTTTCCAAATTTTTCCTTCATCTTCAACCTTTGCATCCTTCTTAAAGTAAAAATCGTGTCTGATTTGGTGTGTAGTTGAGTTGCCCTAAGGGTGGTGGATGGGAGTAGAGGAGGTTGGCCCCGCAGATCTCAGTCTCCGTTTGTCATTTTCTTACTTAGGGCCTATTTTAAAAGTCTCCGTGCCGCCCCCCCTTCTAAACTGACATACTGCCACATCATTTTTTTTCCTTCTTTCTTTCTGTTTTGGGCCTCTCCCTGATACTCTCTATTTTCCTTCTGAACTGTATAGAGTTGTAGCAACTTTCTTCTTTTCCTTCTTTTTATAACACTGTGTAGTCATTCTGGATCTCTCCCCCTTTTAAGAAGAGGTCCTTGGGTCAGGTCATTTAGCTATATTCTCTGTCCTTGTTGCTCTGTGAATTGTAGGGTTGTTTCCATTTGCAGTACCAAGAAAAGTATTAAACCTTCAAGAATAGTAGATTATCAAATGTTCTCTCTCTCTCTCTCTCTGTATATATATATATATATATATATATATATATATATATATATATATATATATATATATATATATATATATGTATATATATATATATATATATATGTACACATATATGATGACAGATATACATATCTGTATACACGTCCATGTATGTGTGTGTATATGAATCGTCTGCATGGAGTTGATAACTAAACACATGGGAACCAAAGATATTACCAAGAGAGAGTTTGGAGGGATAAGAAGTCTCTAAATGGTGTCTTTTGAACAACTATACTGTATACATACATGTATATCTGTCGTCATGTATGTATGTATAAGTACATATGTACACACATGTATTTATGCTGGCAGACACATATATGTATGTGTATCTATCCTATCACCCATTTATTCTCTATTTGTTATCTCTTATCTATCAAATGAAATAATAATTATGAAGCTTCTAGCACAGTGCCTGGCACATAGTAAGCGCTGTATAAATATTTTTATTGTTGTCGCTATTCTGAGCTTCAGTCCCATATTTTCATTTATCTTACACACTTATACATTATACATTTATCTTATACACTTGAAACTGGATGACCAAGAGATGTCTAAAACTTAGCATGTCCAAAGTGAATTTACTATCTTTCCCCCTAACCTGCTTTCTCTTCCAAACATCCTTATTTCTGGTGGTTGACCACTACTCTTCCAGACTCCTGGCTTTATAACCTTCGTATCCTCTTCCATTTCTCATTCTCCTTCACCCCATTATGTCCATATCTAGTTAGTTGCTGAATCTTGCCCTTTCTACTTTTATGTTTTCTTTCATATCCAAATCCTCTCCACTTAAATAACAACCACCATATCTCAGGCCTTTATCACCTTTTCACCTAGATCATTGCACTGGCCTCCTATTTGGTCTCTTTGCCCTAAGTCTTTCCCTATTCCAGTCCTTCCCATATACTGTTGTCCAAGTAATTTTCAAGTGCAAATCTGGCCATGTGATTCCCCCTACTCAACTCTAGAGGCTTCCTGTTGCCTCAGTGATAAAATATAAACTCTTGTTTTTAGCTTTTAAAGCTGTACACAATCTGGCCCCACCCTATCCTTTCCAGCCTGTTGGGCATTTTTCCCTCCTATGTTCTGCCTTCTAGCCAAATGGGCCTTTTTTCTATTCCTCACACCAGACATTCCATCTGTCTCTGTTTTGGCATCAACTGTTCTCCATGCTTGGAATTCACTCTCACTCCCCTTCTGTCTCAGAGAACCTGAATCCCTTCCTTGAAGATGTAGCTCAGGCACCATCTTTTGCATAAAGACTTTCCTGATACCACCGACTGCTAGTGTCCTTCCCTCTAAACTATGTGTGTGTGTGTGTGTGTACATGTATGTACACATATACATACGTGTATATACAGATATATTTACTTTATAGTATGTGTATGTATATTTATATAGTTATATTCATATATATTTACACACATATTCTCATATTTTATATATATAAGCTCCTCCATATTTACATACCACACACACACACTCTCTCTCTCTATATATATACACACACACACACATACACACACACACATATATACACACACATACATATATACATGCACACACACCCCTCTCATATATGCACATACGATATAGTTTTTTGTGTATTGTTTTCTCTCTATTAGAACGTAAGCTCCTTCCAGGTCAGGATTGTTCTCATCTTTGTATTTGTATCCCCTGCGCCTAGCATGGTGCCTAGAACATAGTAGGCACTTAATAAGTACTTCATTGATTGCTCTACGCAAGGCACCTATTCACCAATCTTAAGTCAACTTGCTTATATAGCACCCCATCCCACATACACCTCCTAGTGGAAACTCTAATTGATAACTTGGAAAGGTTATGGAACATAATGCTTCAGCGACCAGTGGAGATAATGGGAGATAATGAATATGTTATTGAATTCAATAAACAATTATTAAGTGCCTATTATGTGCTAGGCACTGTGCTAAGTGCTGGGGATAGAAAAAGAGGCAAAAAAAACCCCAATCCCTGCCTTCAAGGAGCTTACTAAATATATTCACAGAAGAACATAGGCACTGCCATCCTCTCATCCTTGGCTAAAGAAAATCTAAAGAGATGTAGCATTTCTAGAGAAATCTTACACCTTCCATTAAAGCCTCAGATATTAGGAATTTCAGCTAGAGCCATCATTGAGGAAGGAACCAATATAGAGTCTGCAATGTGTATTTGTTATGTGCTATTTCATTAATAATGAAACCAACAATTATACTGGAATATTGTCAGTACGTATATTTTAGCTTTAGTATTTGTCTAAAAACATGTAAACTTTGAAAGATCCATGTAACATATGTGTTCTGAAATTGCCTTGTTTCAAATAGTAATTATTTCAAACCACTTAAAGAGTTCTTTCCTTAGATTCTGGCTTTTAAATATGGTTTTTTGTAGAAGATTTATAAATCTTAGCCCCTTTTATCTTTTGTCTTTCCCATAGTTCTTAATGCTTTTTAAAAAATTTAGTAAAGTGACATTTGTTAGGGGGCCCCAACCTAAGTAAGCACTCCTATATCTTGTACCTCCAGATGAAGAACGAGCAAAGCTGTATGAAAAGTTCTTCATTGATGTAAAATCAAACGCTGATAGGAGAATTTGCAAGTTATTTCAGCTTCCTTTTCCTTTGGTAAGAGAGGAATCCATTGAACACACAGTTCAGATTTATCTGCTTATATGAGTACTAGTAACCTGTGTCCCCAAAGTTTTATTTTAATTTCAGTTGGATGTCAGCATACAAATTATATATAATCGAGATATAGCACAAGCATAATTTCACTTTACTTAGCTTTATTGACATACTTAGAGATTGAGTCTAACTCCTTGAATTTATCCCTGAATCCAGAGTCCCTAAAGCTATTACTTGGCTATTGTTAAATGTGGATTTGTGTTGTCATTCACATTCCCACTGTATTCAGTTCTGCAGATGCACAGGGCAGGAAGGGCAGAGTTATACACTGTATAAATTTAGATATCCCACAGAACCCTAGAATTTGAGAGTTGGAAGGGACCTCAGTGGCCAATTAGTCCAATCTGTACACCAGAAGAATGCTCACTGTAAAATTTCAGCCAAATAGTTATCCAACCTTTGCTTAAAGACTTACAAAGAGGAGGAACCCATCATCTCTCAAGAAAATCCATTCCATTTTTTATTTTAATATTAGTAAACATTACTAATTCATTTAGCTTTTGTTTTTATCCTTTTACTCTTGGCATCTTCTGTTGAACTTGTGCTGAGTTCTACTCTGTACCTAGAACCATAAAATTTGGGAGCTTGAAGAGGCATTTGGGATCAGCTGATCAAATCCAGTTCAACACATATTTTTAAAGCGCTTTTTATGTTCAGGGCATTGTAATAGACACCGGGCATCAAAAGATGAGATGAAGTGACTTCTTGCTTTCTTCAAATGGAAGCTTTACTCCAGGGGGATGAGAGTGCCTTTGATTGATGAGGTCACTGAATCTGAGAAGCTGTGACTTGGCTGAAGTTACACAGTTAGTTAGCGGCAGAGCAAGAATTAAAGCCCGGTCTTCTCATTTTTAGTTCAGTGTACTTTTCTCTGCACAGTGTTGCTTTCCCAAACATCCTAACTGGACATCATCTACATTTAGATGAGTCACAACTGTAGTTCATTGAAGTCACTTGAAACTCTGCTTCTGCCTAGAGGAATGTTGGCAACATCATTAAATCACTTAGATTTTAGCCCACTAAGAATGTTTCCATGATCTTGGTTTGTATACGTTGGTTTACTTTCTGCTAATTATTATTTATGTTTCTTCAAAGATCTGTGATTTCATCAATGTGCATTCTCTGTTCACATTTGAGTAGATGTTCCTGAATTTCTGTGGCCTAAAAAAAAATCATCACCTGGTGACCATGACTCTGGAGATGGACCTCTTCAGACTACTAGGCTGGTCCTCTATCATAATGCTGGCTTAGCATTTGTAAGGTTCAGGATCCAAGGAAACATTGTGCACACAACAATATGTAGTATTATTGAGGGAACATATGATAAAGAAGAGTGGTTAGGGAAGATGGAAACAGAGCAGGTCTCAGGTGGAATTGGGTACCCCAAACCAGTTGAGTCTGATATGCTTTTATGGGGTTCTTATTTGAGTTGAATAGGACCATTGAATGGGGCAGGGGAGCAAGGATCTTTGATCTGGGGACTGGTGCAGATTGATACTGTTGACTGGGGGGAAGGTATGGTAGAACACTCCTGCAAAATTGACTAGCAATTGATATTCAAATTCCCCACTACTATTACTAATAGTTGTACTCTGATAGGGTGGCCTGGGTTTTGAACTTTCCCTAAGACTTTTTTGTTTAGTAGAGCAAGAAGGTTGCTAGGGTCATTACATCCTCCTTTGAGAGGTATACACCCTGTGGTTGGGACTTTTAAACTTGAATAGGTCCTGCTAGAGCTTGTGATCATTCACTGGCTTTGCCAACCCAAGGTCAACTCCACGGCCTGATGAGACATCAGAGTAGGCCTTTAATAGAGGATTACTCATGGTAACATTCAGAATGTGTAGGGCATTTAATCTTGCAAAATATTTTTAAATGGGGTAGGCGTTGGGAAGAGCGTAAAGAGGAAGAGATTCGAAGTCAGAGGATATGGGTTTGAATCCCAGATCTGCTCATTTCTACCTGCATGTTTTTGGGCAAGTCACTTAAGCCCTCTGGGCCTTAGTTCCTTATCTGTAAAATAGGGAAAGGGGCTTGGACTAGATGGCCCCAAAAGACCCTTCCTTCTTAAAGTCTATGTTTCTCTGCTGCCACCATTACTATTCGTCAAGCTGATAACATCATCATTCATACTTGGTAATATGATTTTGCCAGCTCTTATGGTGAGAAAGCAATACCTCATCGGCCTCACTTTGCTCTTCCCTGAGTCTTTTGTGTCTCAGTCCCCAAGGAGCAGCACAGCATTTAATGACAAGCCTTTGCAACCGTTTTAATTGGTTGTTGTCATAATAGTGATTTACCTTAGCAGTAATTTAGGTTCTGGGCTGGATCCACTCTCCAGTTCAGACTCTGTCAGTTGGCACTCACGTTAGTTCTTTGTACTCCTCAGATATCTAGAGCTGGAAGCAACCTTTGTTTTGTAGAGGAAACCAGGACCATTGCCCCACCTGGGCTTTGAACCCTGGCCCTCTGACTTGAAACCCAGCGTACTTTCCATCAAACTCTGCTGCGTCTCCCCTACTTTCTGCTGTACCAAGAAGGATTAATTTCATCATCATAATTGCTGTCATTCAGTTGCGTCTGACTCTTCATGACCCCATTTGGGGTTTTCTTGGCAAAGATACTGGAATGATGTGCCATTTCCTTTTCTGCCTCGTTGTACAGATGAAGAAATTGAGGCAAACTGTCTTAAGTCACTTGTTAAATGACTGGGTTAAGTGACAGGGTCACACAGGTAGTAAGTTCTCAGGTCTTCCTGACTCCAGGCCTGCCTTTCTATCCATGGTGCTGCCTAGCTGTCCTGTCACTGCCCATTCTTACTCAAATCCCTGGCAAGGCACTCATCACTCTGTGAGTCAGTCAGTAACATTTATTAAGCATCTCCTATAGACCGGGCACTATGCTAAACCCTGGAGATACAAAGACCAAAAAATAAATACAAGGTAAAATCAATATAAGTACAAGTTAAATTTTGGTGGAGAGGGGACTAGGCACTGTGGGGCTCAGTAAAGGATACATGCAGATGTCATGGAGGAAAATTCTAAAGCAATCAAAAGATTCTAGGAGTGGAGGTGAATAAGATGGGAGGGCATCCGGGCATGGGGAATGACACAGATTGCCAACCTTCTACAGTTTAGTAGTTGATCTTTCAGCTTTGCTTTATCCTCCCCTCCTCCATCTCTCCCCCCACCCCACCAATCTCATCTTTTGGGCAACAATCTGGTGTGATAAGGCTTTCCAAGCTTATTTAGGCTGGTTCTTGGATGATACACACAGAGTCTGTAAAATCAGGCCTTACTTTTGAAGCCTTTTGCACTTGGTAGGGCTTATCAGAGCTTGTGCTTGCTGATACTGTTTTGAGAAATGCAGGGTTACCTCCATGACCCATTGAGATGGTAGAAGACTTTAGCAGTATATTTAGTATATTTTTCCATAACCTTAGAAAGATATCGGTAAAGGAGAGATAGTTTATAAAAATACTATACATTCAAGTAGTTTCAAATGGTTATTTAGTTGTTTTTCCTTGGGAGATAATTTTGTAAATGTTTAAGAGTATGCCAATCTCAACCAATTGTGGCAAGAATGAAAACAAATAAATGAAACACACTCATAGAACCCTTGATTTTAGTTTGCTTAGACACTCATTCTACCAGCTCGGAAAACAATTTGCATAACTCAGAACTATGCTTATTGGCAGCATACTGTTTGTAAGCAGAGTTGGAGTTCCCAAGCTATATGTTTCATTTAAGCTGTCTTACACAGATCATAATTGTCATTAATATTGCATAAATTTATTGTATAACTGCTGTGTGTGAGACATCCAAGCCCCAGTAGGTCTAACATCCGAATGTCAGTCCAAGGACCTAGAATTAATTTTTTGTTTGTTCAAGGCTTTCGTGTGAGCATTTAAAATTATTTTTAATTACATTTTTAAAATTAATAGTCATTTTCTATCACCCCTTCAGAAAAGAAAATCAAAGCAAAATATACATAGTCAAGCAAAACAAATTCCCATGTTGACCACATCCAAAAATGGATGTTTCTGCATATTGAGAGTTTGAAATATATTTGCATACATATGCAAATGTCAAATACATTTGCACATATGTAGATATATGCAGACTTTTAAAAAACTCTCAATATGCAGAAACATATATACACACACAATTTTCCCCCTGCTCTAATGTATCATTTTAAATTTCTGTTTTGGCAGCTGCTCCTAGCTGTGTCCACATTCCTTTCCTCTCCTACCTCCCTGCCAGCCAGTAACCTTGAGCTCCCCCATGTTAGCATTCCTGCTCGGCCTCTGCCATTCCAGAGCTAGCTCTCTTTTTCAGTTTCTCCATTACTCTGTTGCATGCTGTAAAGCTGCTAAAGGATTTAGGCTTCTCTAGTTCCCTGCATTTCTGTTTCCAATCACCATCAAAGCATCTATCCAGGTAGAAAGTCTTGCCCAGGCACTGATACTCCCTTCAATATGACTCTGGCTTTCAGGGGCACATCACTCAGCTTTTATGTGCCTCAGTTTCCACATCTGTAAAATGTGGATCATCATAGCACCTCCCTCACAGGGATGTTTTGAAGATCAAATGAATTGACATATATAAAGCACTTTACAAACTTTCAGGCATTTTATAGTGCTATTTGCTGTTGTTGATTAGTTGGCTGACTTACTGGTGTTTGTTCTGGTATTCTTGGCATGACTCTTCTCCCTCCCTCAGTCAGCTGCTTTCATGTTTACCTGGGCTGGCCTTGGCTTCCTTGATCTGACCTTTCTACCTTCCTACCTGCTTCCGATTCTCATTTTGTTCAGTTCTGGAATGGATGGGGCAGTTTGCTTCTCCTTCTTTTTTGTTTTCTTTATCATTTTTTTTGGGGTCCCCATTCAGATATTTGTTAGAATTTTCATGACAGTTCTGTTACGACAGCTTCCTCTATAACTTTGCCATCTTTACTGGATCCCTGACTTTTCCTTTTTACACCACATTTATGTCCTGATATTCACTCCGTCCCCACCCAGGGAAGTCCAGCTTTCTGCCATAGTGATACCGTCTTAAACTGTTATGTGACATTCTATACCCACAGTCTCCCTGCTCTCTACCAAGAGGAGAAAAATGTACTAAAGGACACAGATTTAGGTCCGAAAGGGACCTTAGAATTCGTATCCCTTCTTTTCCAGATGAGGAAACTGAGTTCCAAGAGGTTACATGACTTCCCAGGTCCCCGGCTCCAAATCCACTGCAGCACACATCACCCCCTGCTCTCTGTTCTCTAGAAGTAGGCTTGGTTATATCACTGTTTCTACTCTAAGCTCAGACATTTTCAGTGTTGTTTTCATTTGAGTGGTAGGGTAGTTATTGTGGACCCACTAAAAAAAATGACTACTCTGATGTCTTAGCGTAGTACAGATGTGACTGTGGGTTCCTGAAGCCTGTGCCAATGAAGTACAATCCCTAGAAGGGTCTACCGGAGTCTGTTTTCTGAAGACCATCCTAGCTAAAGATGAAGAGCCACATCATCAGTAGTTTGGCCATCTGGTGAAGAAACTTTTTTGGCTTCGGCTACCTATGAAACAGAAAAATAATAAAAAAGTTATCCTCAGTCAGTCAACCGTGTGGCCCCTTTCCTCTGGTAGTACAATGGTGGGGCGGAGAGGGGGGACTTGACTGTTGGTGCTAAATGTAAAATCCTCGCCCAGCGACAACACATAGACATATCGCCTTTGGAGGTAAACCATATTCATCTTTACACACTCGTTGTAAAAGACCTCGATGTTGGGAAAGATTGAAGGCAAAAGGAAAAGGGGACCCCAGAGGATGAGATGGATAGATAGCGTTGTGGAAGCAACGAACATGAGCTTAGACAAACTTAGAAAGATAGTGGAGGACAGAAGGGCCTGGAGTTCTGTGGTCCATGGGGTCACAAAGAGTTAGACAATGAATGACTGAACAGCAGCATCAAACAATGTTTATGTATATCTGAGACAGATAGTTCGGATGGACAGTGAGCTGGTCCTGTAGTTGAGGAGAAGGAGGAGGAAGAGGAGGAGGAGAGAGAGTGTTAGATTGCTTTTAGGAAATTGCAGAGCACTTTTACTTACCCTAATTATTCCATAACAGCAAAGGTCAGTCTTCTCAATACAACTACTTTGCTAGTTTTGTTTGACAACTGTGATAACTGGAACACCAATACCTCCAGATAACTAAAGATGGAAATCACACAAAGGCAATGGGAAACTCCAAGAACAGGTGCAAAGAATGTCCTTTTTTTTTTTTCTACACGCTACAGTTTGATTTTTGTTATTTCCTTCCTTATCCCAAATGATATGCCTGATTATATGATAGGAATATATACTTGTTAGCCTACAGGCACAGGCCATCTCTCAAATAAGACCTTGCAAAATATAATGATTTTGTGTAATAAAATATTCAATCAGAAAAGGATGTGGACTAATCACATAGCAAATGGGAGGCATAGTTGGTGAAAAACCAGAATTCTGCCCTGGAATGTATGGAATGTTTTTTTTTTAAATTCCACATGTTAGAGGAATAATACCGACAATAATAGTTAACACTGATAGAGAAGTTTTACTGTTTGTGAAGCACCTTATATACTTTATCTCATTTAATCCTCTCATAACAACCCAGGGATATAGATCCTGTTATCTTTGTCATCTTACAAATGAGGAAAACTGATCCTCAGAGAAAGTTAAATGACTTGCAAAGGCATCATGCAACTTGTGAGGGTTTCAGACAGTACTTAAGCTCAGGACTCTTAAGTCTCCCTGATTGTAAGAGCTGCGTTCAGGTGGAGCTGAGTGAGAAGAAAATTCAGCAAAGACTGCCACAGACAGTATGTTGGATAGAAATTCTTAAAGGGAAGAGGAAGAAACAAGTATTTATTAGGTGCCTACTATATCCTAGGCACTGTGTGCTAAGGACTTTACGAATACTTGGGAGGATATGGTCAAGAGTCACACAGGACGAGGAGGCATGGATTGTTGGAAAGATGTATATATCATAAAGATGAAATAATGGATTCATTGAAATATACAAAAGTTTTGGGGGGAACCCTACTTCTTGTTGATTTTCACTCAAACTCTTCTACATCATTGTATTGGTAATTAAGGTAGGACTTTTTTTTTTATTACTGTTTTTTCCTTGGAGCACTTAGGTAATCAAATGCCTTTAATGAGTCTGGCCTTTGTTTCTTTGATTAAATCGGGAGTCTTTGATGACCTGCTTAGGGCAAGGGAAAGCCTAGTTCACACAGGTTTGAGTCACATGGTTGTGACACCCTTTGACCCTGAACAGGGTATATAAACGAAGAGGTTAGCATTTTGCTGGGGGCTCTCACTCCCTGGAAGAGTGTCCTGTGATTTGGCTAGATGAGACTCCGGATAGTTGTTGTTAAAGAGCCCTCTGGCTTTGGAAAAACCCAGATGTTTGGTGCTTCTCTGATAACTATGTATTACTATGTGTTAACTTGTGTTATTTGCTCTGTTTGTATAATGTATGTTTGTAATTTCTATTTGTATTTTCTCTGAAGTTCAGGATGCTGGCATTTCCCCCTGAACTAAGTGAATTATATGCGTACGTTTGACTAAAGTGAGATTGTTAACCCCTTAAAGCTGCTTTCCTTAGAAAAGCAGATCAAAGAACCTGTGCTGGCAGCTCTTCTGTGTGTTGGTGTTGTTGGTCCTACACAGCCACAGTAGTGGCAAACCATATTGTTGTTACAATCATTTTATACTCTCCTAGTGTAAATGAAATTAAAATTAATTAAGTTTTGAGACAGTTTGGAAAATTTCATCAATACTACATAATATAATTTGGGTATTGCTAAATGAGAGATGTCAACCATGGTCTCTGTGGTTCATGTCGTGTAGTGTATTTTAGGGTAAGTTATTAGTGGGAAGGGAGAAGGGCAGCTAAAATGTCTTTTATCTCATATTTTGTTTGTTTCTTCCTCCCCCTGCCCATTGATGTTACGGTGTAATATTAAGTATGGGTTATGAGGCTTGCTAGCTAATGTACTTCGAATAAGACTCAAAGGATGTTTCGGAATATTTAAACTGTCTGACAGTGTTTCATTACAGCTGCTCATTATGAAGTCTGTCATTTGTTACCATACATGAATTGACACAACCAGCAAAAATCCTTCTCAGAGGAAATACTTAGTGTATAGAGAAAGACATGTTTAACTAAGTTAAATGAGTTGCTGCTTTCAATTTACTAGGTAATAAGAAAAAACGAAAGAAATAATAGAATATACTAGAGTCAGAATTTTGGAATGTATCCAATATGTTTGAATAAGAAAAATATGGCATATAAGTGTGTGCCTGATATTAGTGGAAAATCCCAGAGTTTGTGAAGTGAAAAAGGATTTAGACTCTTAAGAGTACAGATAAGTTCTTAAATCCCTACAGGCTCAATCAGTCAACTAATTAAAATATATTAAATACAGTCGATCCTCCGTACTTGCAGATTCCACGTTTGTGAATCTGCCTATTCACTAAAATGTACTTGTAATCTCAAAATCAATACTTTCCACGCTTTCTCTGTCGTTCAGGGACGTGGGCAGAGAGGTAAAAGATTTGAGTCACTTCATGTACATATTCCCAGCTGAGGGCAAACAAGGCGACCATCTGCCTTCATGTTTAAGCTCTCATACTGTATCCTTTTCGTGGTCTATGTAGTGCCACAGGTGGGTTTTAAAAATTTTTTTTCTTGTGCTTTTTGCTGATTTTGCTATTTAAAATGGCCTCTAAGTATAGTGCTGTAGTACTTTCTAGTGTTCCTAAGCCTGGGAAGGTTGTGATGTGCCTGCAGAGAAATACATGTGTTCAGTAAGCTTTATTCAGGCAGGAATTACAGTGCTATTGGTCATGAGTTCAATGTTAATGAAGCAACACTATGGTACATCCCCCAAAAGGAAGAGGATATTCAATGATCTGTACCTGAAGCCTCTCAAGAAAGTGCTAAAGTAAATGTTGTGAGCAGAGGATTGCAGAGACCTAGCCCTGCATTTCTCTTAGGAGCATGGTTCAATATTCACTCTGTTTGCTGTGACTCTAGAATGTGTTGTCCTTGCGTATTAGATTGTAAGTTCCTTAAGGCTGGGATGCTTTCTCTTCCTCATTCGCATCCCCAGTGCTTTGCACATTGTAGGTGCCTAATAAATGTTAATTAAATTGAATTGAATTATCTGGGAAAGAATTTATACAGCCAATGTCTCTGATAAATACCTCATTTCTAAAATATATAGAGAACTGAATCAAAATTTATAAAAATACAAGTCATGCCCCAATTGAGAAATGGTCAAAGGATATGAACAGGAAGTTTTCAGAGGAAGAAATTAAAGCTATCTATAGTCACATGAAAAAATGCTCTCAAATCACTACTGACTACAGAAATGCAAATTAAAACAACTCTGAGGTACCATCTCATACCTATCAGATTGACTAATATGACAAAACAGGAAAATGATAAATGTTGGAGAACATGTGGGGAAATTGGAACACCAATGCATTGTTGGTAAAGTTGTGAACTAATCCAAACCATTCTGGAGAGCAATTTGGAACTGTGCCCAAAGGGCTCTAAAACTGTACATGCCCTTTGACCCAGCAGTCCCACTTCTAGGTCTTTATACCAAAGAGATCATAAAAATGGGAAAAGGGCCCACATGTAGAAAAATATTTATAGCAGCTCTTTTTGTGGTTGCCAAGAATTGGAAATTTGATGGGATGCCCACCAATTGGGAAATGGCAGAACAAATTGTGGTTTGTGAATGTAATAGAATACTATTGTTCCATAAGAAATGATGAGCAGGCAGACTTCAGAAAAACCTGGACTTATATGACCTGATGCTGAGTGAAGTGAACAGAACCAGGTGAACGTTGTACACAGCAACAGCAGCATTGTGCGATGACTAACTTTGATAGACTTAGCTCTTCTCAGCAATGCAAGGATCTAAGACAATTCCAAAAGATTCGTGATGGAAAACGCTACCCGTATCCAGAAGAAGAATGATGGAGTCTGAATACAGATCGAAACATACTATTTTCTCTCTCTTTTTATTTTTGTTTCTTCTTTCTTGTGGTTTTCCCCTTTGGTTCTAATTCTTCTTTACAACATGACTAATGTGGAAATGTGTTTGATATGATTGTACACGTATAACACCATCTTGGGGAGGGTAGAAGAGAGGAAGGGAGAGAAAATTTAGAACTTGAAATCTTATAGAAGTGAATGTTGAAAACTAAAAATAAATAAATTTAATTTTTAAAAATTGAATTGAATGATGAGAAAGGACTGTGCCTACTGTATTCCAGGCACTATGCTAAGACCCACATACAAACAGACGCAAGACATCCCTTGCCTTCAAAGACCCTACATGATACAAAAGTGGGCGAGGGATGGGAAACTAGTGGAGGTGGGTGAGAATAAAGTAGTTGGAGTGGTTGTTTGCAAAAATTAATTTTCACCAAAATCAAAGTGTAGTTTAAATCTTTCGATCATTGCCTTTCCAGAAACCACACAGATAGAAGATCCTAGGAAGCAATGGAGGAGAGAACAAGAGAGAATGTTGAAAGACTACCTGATGGTGGCCCAAGATGCTCTCAGCACACAGAAGGAGCTGTACCACGTGAAAGAGAAGAGGCTCGCTCTGGCTCTGGATGAGTATGTGCGCCTCAATGATGCTTACAAGGAGAAGTCGAGTTCCCGCACAAGCCGTAAGTATGCAGTCTAAAGTGATTGTCTGGGAACTTGGTTCTCCAAATAAGAAAGGGAAGCCTAGTGGAGTTTCTTCAGGATATCAGTGGGGTCTTTATTTCCTCCTGCAAGTAGGAAAGATATCCTAAAGATGCTCGGGGGAGGAAAATGTGTCCCACATTTCTCATTAAGCCTCCCCAGTACCAGGAGGCTGCAAACAGCCCTTGATACTTTAGGTCAAGCTTTTCTCTTTTGTGGATTACATGTCCCTTTTCTAGCTTCATCTTCTTCTTCATTTTGACTGTCATTTTGAGCCATTTCTCTGCTAGTTACTTTCTTTGCAAGAATAGGGAGGAGAGAAAGGAGAAATCATCCAATTTTGGTTATTCGGGAACAACTCTAGCGCACACACACACACACACGCACATGCAGCTTATAAAGTTAAGGTGTTGAAACTATTGATCATAATGAGGCTTTTGTTTCACACAAAGATTTTATCTGGTCAGGCTGCTCTTTTGCCTTATTATTTTGTATAGACCCTAGAGCAGGGGTTCTTAGCTTTTTTTGTGTCCTGTACCCTTTTGGCCAGTCCAGTGAAGCCTAGGGTCTACTCCTCTGAGTTATATTTTTAAATGGGTAAAATAAAATACATAGGATTACAAAGCAAGCCAATTAAAATAAAGTTAACAAAGTTTTTTTTTAAAGTTAACAGGGATTAAGAACCCCTGATCTGGAGTTTTAAAAGTATTTTAGGAATAACCATGATGAATGTTAAAATACTCTCTTTAAAAAGAGAAGGACTGGGAAGGACCGAATCTAGAGTATATATGCTCTTAGGAGAAGAGGAGTCAGTGAAGATGAAGCTTTATTATGCTCCTTTTTTCCTTTTATGCCAAATTTCATTTTTTTATTAAAGGGTGATTTAAATTATGGTTGGATAGTTGATCATGAGTTTTCATATTTTTTCCTTTTCTGAATAAGGAATGTAAAAAAGAATTAATAGACATAGTGATACTTACTGTCACTTTATAGGACTGCAGTTTCATCAGGGGGTGGGGATGCTATTTATGGGGGGATGCTGAGGAAAAGATGGCATACTGCTTTCACCGATGCACACCATACTTATACAATTTTATGAGTCATTGTGGACAAATAATTCCCTCCCCCCCCCATGCCATCCTCCCCTTTTGGGATGTGCTTCTCTAGACTCAGCTAGGCTGGTCCTCAGACGAAACAAGCTACAGACCAGTAATATGAGATCTTCTCAGCTTGATAGGATCTGCCAGAGTTTTAATTCCAGTGGCATAAATGTAAAAAATATTTGTTACCTCCATCCCATGATGAGGCATCAGAGTAGACAACCCTTTTGGACGTATAAAATGGGAGTGTTGCAGATATGATTATGGGTCTTAAAGGTTATTTTTTTTCTTTCAAAAGTGTTCTCAGGATCTTCATCCAGCACTAAGTATGACCCTGATATTCTGAAGGCAGAGATCTCCACTACACGGTTAAGGGTAAGAATATTTCATATTGCTTATTCGTATAGAATGATCATGCTGGAAGGGACATCCTCTAGGCTAATCTCACTCAAAAGTGGGAATCTCCACCACAACATCTCTCATAGGTCTTCCAGTACCTGCTTGAACTTAATGACAGGGGACTCACTACCTCACAAGGCAGATCATTAAGGTTTCGGACAGTTTTCATTAGTTTAGCTCTTTATATTGAGCTAAAATTCTCCTTTCTGTAACTGTTATCATTTATTAACCTTCACTGCTTTTTGAAGCTACACAAAAACACCCTTCTTCCACATTATAGCTATTGTGTGTCACTTCTCATACTCCTCCACTCTTATTTTCTCTGAGCTGTGAATTTCTTTCTGCTATCTCTCCTCCAAACTATTTGCCATTCTGGTTGCCTTCATTCATTTTAGTTTGCTGGTTTTCTTGTTAAAATGTGGCAACCAGAACTTAACATAGGCCTCCAGATGTCTGATTAATGCGATGTCTGTAATAAAATGACTGCGTCCTTTGATCTTGCCACTGTACTTCTGTTCAAATTAATACAGTAAAAGGCTGCATTTCTGACAGACCCATTGCGTGTAGCTCGTATTGAGCTTATGAGCAACAAAATTTCTAGCTAGGTCTTTAAAAAAAACACCATGAATTGTTAATAAAATTGGTATCTCCTGTTCTATACTTTTACTATTATTTGGGTTTTTTTTTTGAACTCTGGAAGATGGGTACTTATCATTTTCCCTGAGCTTTTTTTTTCTTTGATAATAAAGACAAGACTTGTATTCTCACAAATACCTAATTATGGATTCATAGAATATGTAGCTGGTAGGAACCTTAATGATCATCTAGTCTACCATTTTTATTGAGGTCCTGAGAGATTAGGTGATTTCCCCCGTGTCTCTTGGCTCCAGGCCTTTTTTTTTTTAAATAAATTTATTTTTTATTTTTAGTTTACAACATTCAGTTCCACAAGTTTTTGGGTTCCAAATTTTCTCTCCCTCCCTCTCCTCCCACTGCCCCCCAAGATGGTATGTAATCCAATGTAGGTTCTACATATACCTTCATATTGAACTTATTTACATAATAGTCCAGTTGTAAAGAAAAATTATAACCAATGGAATGAATCATGAGAAAGAAGAAATGAAACCAAAAAAGAAGGAAAAAAAAGAGAAGAGAGCAAATAGTTTGCCTCTATCTGCATTCAGACTCCATAATTCTTTCTCTGAATATGCATATTTTTTTCCATCATGAATCTTCTGGAACTGTCTTTGAACCTTGCATTGATGAGAAGAGTCAAGTCTATCAAAGTTAGTCCTTACAGATATCATGTGTCTGTAATCGTGTATAATGATCTCCTGGTTCTGCTCCCCTCACTCAGCATCAGTTCATATAAGTTTTTCCAGGTTGTAATGAAGTCTGTCTGCTCTTCATTTCTTATAGTACAGTAGTATTCCATTACATTCATACGCCACAGCTTGTTCAGCCATTCCCCAATTGATGGGCATCCCTGAATTTCCAGTTCTTTGCCACCACAAAAAGAGCTGCTATAAATATTTTTGTACATAGTGGACCATTTCCCACTTGTGTGATCTCTTTGGGATACAGCCCTAGAAGTGGTATTGCTGGGTCAAAGGGTATGCACATTTTTATAGCCCTTTGGGCATGGTTCTAAGTTGCTCTCCAGAATGGCTAGGTAAGTTCACAACTCCACCAACAATGTAACAATGTTCCAATTTTCCCACATCCTCTCCAGCATTTATCATTTTCCTCTTTTGTCATGTTAGGCAATCTGACAGGAGAGATGTGGTACTTAAGAGTTATTTTGATTTGCATTTCTCTAATCTGTAGTGATTTAGAGCATTTTTTCTTATGCCTATAGATATCTTTAATTTCTTCCTCTGAAAACTGCCTGTTCATATCCTTTGAGCTTTTCTCAATTGGGGAATGCCTTGTATTCCTATAAATTTGGCTCAGTTCCCTGTATATTTTAGATATAAGGCCTTTATTAGAGACACTGGCTGTAAAGATTTTTTCCCAATTTTCTGCTTCCCCCCAATCTTTGTTGCATTGGCTTTGTTTGCACAAAAACTTTTCAAATTAACATAGTCAAAATTATTTGTTTTGCATTTTATAACGCTATCTCTTGTTGAGTTGTGAATTCTTCCCTTCTCCATGAATCTAACATGAATAGGTAAACCATTCCTTGCTCTCCCAAATTACTTATAGTATCAGCCTTTATATCTAAATTGTTTGACTTTATTTTGGCATACAGTTTAAGATATTGATCTATGCCCAGTTTCTGCCCTACCATTTTCCAAGTTTCCCAGCAGTTTTTGTGAAATAGTGAATTCTTAGCCCAGAAGCTGGATTTTTTGGGTTTATCAAAGAGTAGATTGCTGTAGTCATTGACTACTGCGTCTTGTGTACCTGACCCATTCCACTGATCCACCACTCTGTTTCTTAGCCAGTACCAAGTAATTTTGATGACTGCTGCTTTATAGTACAGTTTAATGTCTGGTATGGTTAGGCCATCTTCCCTAGCATTTCTTTTCATTAATTCCCTTGATATTCTGGACCTTTTGTTCTTCCAGATGAATTTTGTTATTATTTTATCCAACTATGTAAAATAATTTTTTGGTAGTTTGATTGATGTGGCACTGAAAAAGTAAATTAATTTAGGTAAAATTGTCATTTTTATTGTATTAGCTCAGCCTAACCACGAGCAACTAATGTTTTTCCATTTATTTAGATCTGACTTTATTTGTGTGAAAAGTGTTTGTAATTGTGTTCCTATAGGTCCTGGGTTTATCTTGTTGACTCCTAGTCTTTACCTGCTCTTTACCATTCACCATCCTTCCTCAGTTAAACTACTCTTTGGTCCATTCTCATTAGCTGGCAACACCCCCTCAAAATGTGACTGGCTTCTTCTATTTTCACTCCTCTTTTCTACTGCAAATAAATAGAAACAGAGTGGTACTCTCACCTTCATTTTCAGCAGTTCCCTCTGGGAGCACAGGGCACTTCCTCTTCCCGAAACATAACACATAAACCCTCGTTATTCTTGTTGAGTTGTGTCTGGCTCTTTGTGACCTCATTTTGCAACAAAACCTACATTTCTGTTATCTCGTACTAACCTATCAAGTTGGGTTCTAGACAGCTCATTTTGTGAATATTTGAGTCACTTAAGGGGTGTCTGACTCTTCATGACCCGTTTTGGGATTTTCTTGGCAAAGATTCTGGAGTGGTTTGCTATGTCCTTCTCCAGCTCATTTTACAGATGAGGAAACCGAGGCAAACAGGGTTAAGTGACTTGCCCAGGGTCACACAGCTAGTAAGTGTCTAAGGCTAGATTTGAACTCAGGTCTTCCTGAATCCAGACCTGGCGCTCTATCCATTGAGCCACCTTGCTGCTCATACAAAGAGCCAAATGATGAAGTTTACAGATCCTGCAAAGGTAGGGCTTCTTGGGAATAAAGAACATCCTAACTCCTGAATCTTGTAGAATTTCGTGTCTTCAATAGCCTTCATTAATTAGGAGAGGGGAGAGGTAGCAGCAGCAGTGATCAGATCACTACCATTGGATCTTTCTCTAATACTGGTTATTACAAGTCCAAGTTGTTTCCAGGCCTGAGTGGCTTAGGCATTGTGGGAAGGAAGAGAACCTAGCTAGTTAGTATTGTGTGCTTGCCTATTCTGCCTGAAAGACTAAAATGCCCTCTTGTCATCTCCCTCTTGTGCTCTTCTGATCGGTGTCTTGAGGGGGTCTCTGACAGTTGGGGATTAGCAGGCATGGCTCCGGTTTGGTGATATATCCCACCTCACCACTTAAGCCTGAGACACCTCTGCTATGGAGCTGTAGTAGATAGGGCACTGGACCTGGAGTCAAGAAGACTTGAGATCATATTCTACCTCAGATATGTACTGACTGTGTGACCTTGGGCAAGTTGCTTACCCTTTGTCTACTTCAGTTTCCTGAGCTGTAAATCAGCTGTAAAACGGGGATCATAATAATACCTACCTCCTAGGGTTGTTGTGAGGACCAAATGGGATAATATTTGTAAAGTGTTTAGCACAATGCCTGGCACATAGTAGGCACTTAATAAATGTTTATTCTTTTCCTTTCTCCCCCTCATCAAGTGTAAAGCCCTTAGCTATAATGGTATAGAACAACTATGTCAAACTCGAAAGAAATGGGAGCCACTAGTTCCTGTATAAGGATCCCTGTGGGATAGCTTCAGCTTCTGCTGGACTCTGACTTTTATGATACAATTCTTTAAAAATTAAATTTTCTACATGTATTTTGGTTTTTGCAACATAAGAATTTACCAGTAATCACCACCCCTTCCCATATACAATTGTACTTTCCCTTAGAAAAATAACAAAATTCAGCCAAACCTTTTGGCACAGAAATCATGACTGTGTAAGAACCAGAAAGGATGTGGTAGTGGGGAGGGAAGAATCTCTCACTTTTCAGATAAGGAAACAGACCCAGAGAGGCCTCAGAAAATGTAAATGACTTTTCCAAGGTTACTTAGATGCTAAGTACATGAGCAAGTATGTGAACCCAGGGGCAGCTAGGTGGTGCAGTGGATAGAGAGAGCGCTAGGCCTGACTTTAGGAAGACTCAACTTCTTGAATTCAAATCTGGCCTTAGACACCGACTGGCTGTGTGACCCTGGGCAAGTCACCTAACCCTGTTTGGCTCAGTTTCCTCATCTGTCAAGTGAGCTGGAGAAGGCAATGGCAAACCACTGCAGTATCTTTGCCAAGAAAATCCCAAATGAGTCACGAATTGTTGGACATGACTGAAAGCTGTTGAATAGCCACAACAAGCTTGGACCTCAGATCCCACACTCTCTCCACTGTTTTTTCCTTGAAAATACAAATACCTTAAATGGTGACAGATTTACTCTTAGGCCCTAGAGCAGGCTTTCTTAACCTGGGACTCTGTGATGATAAAAAAAATTGTGTGTGTATGTATATGTATATACACAACTATATTTCTATATAATTGGTTTCCTACGTAATGCCACGTATTTTATCTTATACATTTAAAAATATTTTTAGCAGACATTAGGTCTTACCAGGCTGCCAAAAGCATCCATGATAAAAAAAATGTTAAGAACTCCTGCCCCTAGAGTATCATACTCACCTCCACCTCTCAAACAATTTTTCTTACCTCCCTACTGAAAAGAAAAAAGTGTGTTCTTTCCAGAGCTGTCATCCAGCGCCAACATTAATCGCTATTTTTGATTTTATTTCTGTTCTCTAGGGTCATATAAAATTATAATACCATTGGAGCATCGATATGTTGTTTTCTTGATCTACTTTCCTTGTTCCACACTGATTTCTATAAATCTTCCCATGTTTCATGAAAGTCCTTATATTAATTGTGAATGATACTGCATTCAGGGATTCATGCCTTTCTCTAATATTCATCATTTATTATGTGCCACTTCTTACATAGTTTGTGTTGTGCAGCCACAATGATTGCTTTAGACATTGTGCTGTATTCTTCTCTTAGGGTCATTGGGATTTTTCAGAATTATACAGTCAGAGTTACGGTTTTAGCTCTGTTCATCCTTCTTGACCCCTATTTCTTTTTAGGGTATTTATGCATGAGACTGTTTTTCCATAGGGAAAAAATCAATCTCTGTTTTATCCCTGGGGGAGAAATGTACATGGGAGGAATGTTCTGTTGTTATTTTCATTACTATAATGTTTCTTTAGATATTTTTACTATGAATTAAGCAAATCCCCTAACTCATTCAGAAAATTTTACACATTTGGAGGCCTGTGAGCTATGATTTAGAAAGGATTCTAACCCACAAATACCTAGAACCCTATATAGCTTTCTGTGGGCCATTGGGTAAAAGAGGCTCCAAGTACTACCTTCAAACATCCCCTCTGCATCTCTTTGATTCTCACCAGACAGTGTGGTATAATAGAACATTGGACTTTGAGTCTGGACAGACTTAGTTTCCAATCCTGGCCCCTGCATGTGCTCAGGCAAATCACTTAATTTCTCTAAGCATTAGCTTCCTAATCTGTAAATTTTTTATAATACCTGTAAAAGGAGAGTACAAAATGATTTTTATTGCACCTTCATATTTGTAGAAATGTGAGATAGAAGACTGGAGTCATGGTACAAGAAAAAGGAAGAGAGGATAGGCAGATATTTGCAGGGCTGGAGAAGCATAAGACTTAATGTACAAAGGCAGGGGTGGGAGTGGTAGAATCCGGAAAAATAAAGAGAGGAGTACAGAAATTCTGAGGGCAAGAATGGTCTCATATAAATTGCTTTCATTCCATGCCCTGATAGCCAAGATGTTAATTTAGACTCTGTAGGCTTCTCTGAGTATGTTATCACCTATTATCACTACCCTTTGAAATGTTGATTAGATACCATTTGAAACTGTTATCAACTTTATATGTGTTTCTCAGAACAGGATAGTCCAACATCAGAGAAATTACCTTGTTACCATGTTTTTGTTTTTAACTACAGTAGATGTAGTCAGAGGAATATTGCCCCAGGTCTAAGTATAATCCAGCTCAGAATGATCGCTCTTCAAAAAGCAAAAAATAGGTCAAATACAATCTTATAAATCTATTTTACTGGTTTTCCTGAAGTAATACAATAATTCAATTCTATCAATGTTCTGAATTTTGGTACCAGATTGTCTTTTTTTGTTAATGCTTCTTTTAAGGCTTCAAAATAGCTTTTTATCATAACATAGGTCAAGACCTCACTTTCTTCAGCCCCTTCACCAAAATACCTTACATGGACTCATCCTGGGAGCAATTGTGTTCATTGACTAGATCAAATTTCTCTAATAGGCGTCATCCTGTGGGCTTCTATTCCATATTTTCCCATAAATGTTCCATGTAGAATCTAACCTGGGTGTGGGAGGCCTTGTTGTTGTTGTTGTTCAGATTATATCTTGACATTCTTAAATTCTGGGAAAGTGGGATTTCTAGACCCCAGAATACAAAATTAGGAGTAGTCAGTTGGTGGCAGTTGTGGAAGAAGAGAGGGTCTCAACTCAGTGTAGAATTCATCCATGTCTGAACTTGTCTGGAAATGGCATGGGGCTGCCTTATGAGTCGCTGGAGGGAAGAACACTTGTTGGCAATATCATACACAAAAGTCATGTTTTAGGAGGTTGGAGTAGAGGTCTTGGGAAGTTTCTTCCAGCTCTCACTGACTTTAAGAAACCTTGTTTAACTAATTGAATGACTAACTCTGTTTTACTGATCTTCGCACAAAATGGCCTTAACGTAAATACTTTGTTCTGAATGGAAGTTATTTACACAAATTATTATTATTATTACTATTATAGTAATAATAATTGTTACCTAAATTATTATTATATCAACAGGCAAATATAAGAGAAAGCACAGTTTTGAAATTGGTTTTTTTTTTCATTCTCAGTGTTCACATCATTGTCTGTGGCTAGAAAAGTTATCTTAAACTCAACATATCTGAAACCAGACTCATTATCTTTACTTCCAAACCGTCACGTCTTCCCAACTATTGCTGCCCCGTTACTGTCAAGCACACCGCCATCCTCCCAGTTCACCGAGGCTCCCAACCAGCCTAGGTTTCGTCCTTAATTCTCATTCTCTCAACATCCTTCCTCTCCTCCCTGCAATATCCAATCAGTTGACAAGTCCTGGCAGTTGCCACATCTACTTTCTCATCATCTCTCATTGTAACAACAGTGCTTCTTGCCGCTGCTGTGGCTATGTAAGGCCAATAACACCAGCACACAGGAAGGCTACTAGCACAGGTTCTTTGATCTGCTTTTCTAATGAAAGCATCTTTAAGGGGTTTACAATCTCACTTTAGTTAAACATACATATATCATTCACTTAATTCAGGGGAAAAAGTCAGCACCCTGAACTTCAGAGAAAATGCAAACAGAAATTACAAGCAGAAATAGTATGAACAAAGCAAAATAACACAAATCAGCAGACAAGCTTCTAGCTGTCTGTCCAAGACATTACATACATAGTTACCAGAGAGAGAATCAGCAACATTTGGGTTTTTCAAAGCCGGGGGCTCCAACGGCTACCCAGAGTCTTGTCTGGTCAAATCACATGACACTTTTAAAGTGAGTGAGCCCCCAAGCAAAATGTTCACCTCAGAGTAAAAAAAAAAAATGTGTGTACATATGTGTGTGTGTGTGTGTGTGTGTGTGTGTGTGTGTACTTATTCAAGGTCAGAAGGTCTCACAACAATGTGACTCAAGCCCATATGACCTAAGCCTTCCTGTTACTTAAGCAGGTCATCAAAGACTCCCAATTCAATCAAAGACTCTTGATTGAAACAAAGACAAGACTCAAAGGCACTCGATTGCCTTAGTGCTGAGAATCACTCCAACACAAAAGACAACAAAAAGTTCTACTTTACTTGCCTTTGCACTCATATATAGATCATCTCCTCTGTGATGCTGTCATTATCCTTTGTGCACGCTCTTATCACCTCATGCCCGAACTGTTCCTGTACCCTTCTTCTGCTTGGTCTCCCTGCCTCCAGTCTATCTTCCAATCAGCTGTCAAATTGATCTTCCTAGAGTTTAGTTCTGATTGTGTCAGTCCTCTTATTCTCTTAACTCTAGTGGTTCTTTATTACTTGCAGGATCAAACATAAAAAGTGCCTTATAACCTGGTGTCTTCCTACCTTCTTAGGTTTCTTATCTCTTACTCCTCTTCACATACTCCATGATCCATTGGCACTGGCCTTCTTGCCATTCTTCAAACAAGACACTCTTTCTCCCAGTTAGTTCTGGGCATTTTCACTGACTATTCTCCGTGCCATGGATTCTTTTCCTCCTCATTATTATCTCCTTGCTTTCTTGGCTTCCTTCCAGTCTCAGCTAAAATCCTACTTTTGGCAAGAAGCTTTTCTCGATCCCCTTGAATGTCTAGTACCTCGCTTCTGAGATTATCTCCAAATTATCTTCTCAGTATCTTGTTTGTACATACATGATTTCATTAGACTCTGAGCTCCTTGAGGGCAGGGATTGTTTTTGCTTTTCTTTTAGTATTTCTTCAATGTTTAGCAGAGTATCTGGCACATAGTAAATATTTAATAAATACTAGGCAGCTTGACTAGATGAAGACTGGACTATGTACCTGTTTAACTGTCCATATTTCCTTGCATTGGGTCAGAGAGAGAGGACTTAGTGAATCTGACTCTCCTGCCCTGATTTCTTAATGATTTTAGAACTCTAGATTTGGATATTTGAATAGTCATATTCCCTTTATTTTTAAGAAGATTGACAGAGCAGACATAATAACTCTTACATTTGAGGAGAATGAGTCAGAGCTTAAGAGACTTGTTTAAAGTCAGAGCTATTTTGTGGAATCATGCTTTTCTTTTCTTTTTTCTTTTTTTTTTTTTTTTACACCAAGCAGCTTCACAGGCAGGACTCTGTCTTAAGAGGACAAGCGAGACTTATCCTGGAGAAAAATAAAAGCCTGTGAAAAAGCACAGGAGTAGTTAACTTTATTCGACTGAAACTAACATAATGCAGCTAGAACTGGGAAAGACTTTTATATGTAGGATTGCTCTGGACCCCAATCTTAGGGAGAAACTTCACTGTAATGTACCTTCATTTCCTTCTGAAAAGTGATGCATTTTTAGAGATGTTTCAGTTCAGTTTTCTTAGAAATTCTCTGGGTTCATAGTCCCTGTCTGGGAGCCTTAGCTGTGGGTTTCAACTTAATGTGAAAGTTTCCAGACCTTTGACTGATATGTGGCTGTGTTTTTTCATTAAACTATTCTGAAGCTTATAGGTAACTAATAGATAACTATTCACCTCTTTCATAAATATAAGAATAATTAGTTAACTTTTTCTGGTCATATATACATCCTTTCCTTGTGCAGATTGGCCAGACTGCCAGATAGTACCACATTCCAAGCTGTTTGGTCCATTTGATTCTTTGGAACTGATGGATGGTGCCCTAACTCTGGTACCACTTGGAAGTAACCACAAGTCACAGAATCTCAGAGTTAGGAGGGACTTCAGAAGTCCCTACCACGCATGAACAAGAAATCCATCTATAATGTATCAGACAAGTAATAGTCTAATTCAGTCTTTACTTGAAAACACAGCACCTCCCAGGGCAGACCATTCTACTCTTCCATAGCTCAGATTGTTGGGAAATTTTTCTTTACATTGAGCCTAAGTTTACCTACAACTTTAAGTCCCCTTGGGTGCTTAAAGTATAAAATAGTCAACATTGATATGGAAATACATATTAGTAAATATTTAATCATCTCTTACTATTTGAAGCACACAGAGCTCACTCTCCCATATCTTTGAAGAGCTGTGTGTGAGCTTTGTTCAGTTGCCTGGGGTGGAAAGGGGGAAAGTAGTGAAGAAGTCTATCATTGTCAGTTTAGTCGAATTTCCACTGTGGGCCCACTGAAAACCTTTGTCTAACATTACCACACATATTCAGCAAAAGGAAAAGAGAATGGATCCCACAGACAAGAGACAACAAGTCCAGAGGACAAAAATTATAGTATGTGTATGTAATAATTTGTTTGCTTTGCTTCGCATGTTTAATAAGAAGAATATGGCTACTGAGACACTTTTGTTTGATCTGGAAGGTTTAGATGTCATTGGGTGGTGGGGGGAGGGTTTGTTGGAGAGCCATGGCACCAAGTGTAGAGCATTGACTTAATTAAGGTAGGGCTAGAGGCAGAGAAGATGAGGAGATGCATACAAATCCCCAACATCTGGGATTGAATTTTAGGCTTTTGATGAAATAGAAGGGACAGATGACATTAATTTAGATTGTAGAGGTTGAGGTCAAGGAGAAAGATTGGTCACGTTTCCTTTCTGATTCATTAGATAATTGAGGAAGCCATTAGGACAGTAGACAAAGGAACTTGTGGGAAAGATAACCCTTAAATTTGGGCATCCTAGTGAGACATTTCCATTAGATTGTAAGTTCTTTGAGGGCAAGGACTGGCTTTTGCCTCTTTTTGTATTTCCAGCACTAAGCACAGTGCTTGGCACTTAGTAGGCACTTCACAAATGTTTATTGATTGATATAATTTACTTCATAATGAAGTTCTTTCACTGTTGCTTTAAGAATGAGTTTAATGAATTATTTTGTAGGAGAAAAATAACCTAATAAATGTTCAAAAATTTCATTAAGATTGGGGGCAGAGCCAAGATGGCAGTGTGAAAACAGGGACTTGCTTGAGCTCTCCCCCAAATCCCTCCAATCACCTGTAAAAAAATGACTCTAAACAAATTTTAGAGTTATAGAACCCACAAAATGACAGGGTGAAATAAATCTCCAACACAAGACAGCCTAGATGGTTGCTGGGAAGGGTCTATCGCACCATGCTGGGAGCAGAGCATAGCCCAGCTTGGGCCACACCAGTACAGACAAGGCTAAAGATGACCTGGCAGAGCAGGCCTCAGGGCACTGAGTCACTGAGCTGTGGCAGTTTCCAGACTTCTCAATCCACAAACGCCAAAGACATCGTAGCAGGTCAGTGGAAAAATGGTTGGACCTGGGTGAGAGAAGGGCATGGTCTGGCCTCAGTCCCCATGTGGCAGAGGTGGCTGCAGTGGCCGCGATAGCAGCAGCAGCAGCGGGTGCTTCTGGAGTATAATACTTCAGGGCAAAATATGGATCTTCAATAAAATAGAGGACTTTCAAGCTTTCTTGATGGAAAGACCAGAGCTGAATAGAAAATTTGACTTCCAAATACAAGAATCAAGAGAAGCATGAAAAGGTAAACAGGAAAGAAAAATCATAAGGGACTTACTAGAGCTGAACTGTTAACATTCTTACATGGAAAGATGATATTTGTGACTCATGAGACCTTTCTCAGTATTAGGGTAGATCAAAGGAATATACATATATATAGGCAGAGGGCACAGGTGGGTTGAATGTGAAGGGATGATATCTAATAAAATAAAATTAAGAGGTGAAAGAGGAAAAATTGGGAGAAGGAAAAAGGGAGAGATAGACTGGGGTAAATTTTCTCACATAAAAGTGGCAAGAAAAAGCAGTTGTAATGGGAGGGAAGAGGAAGGTGAAAGGGAATAAGTGAACCTTGCTCTCATTGAATTTGCCTTAAGGAGGGAATAACACACACACTGAATTGGGTATCTTACCCTACAGGAAAGTAGTGGGGAAGGGGATAAAAGGGGGGAAATGATAGAAGGGAAGGCAGATTCAGGGAGGAGATAATCAAAAGCAAACACTTTTGAAAAGGACAGGGTCAAGGGAAAAAATTGAATAAAGGGGGACAGGATAGGGTGTAGGGAAATATAGCTAGTCTTTCACAAGGTGACTATTATGGAAGTATTTTGCTTAACAATACAGGTATAACCTATATTGAATTGCTTGCCTTCTCAAGGAGGGAGGGTGGGGAAAGAAGAAGGGAGAGAATTTGGAACTCAAAGTTCTAAAAATAAATGTTAAAAAAAAATTTCATTAGGATTTCGTTGTATATGGATGGAGTTCTAGGTGAGGAATTCCCTCTACCAATGCAGATGAGTAAGTTTTCTTTTTAGAGAGTTACCTGAGGAGGGTTTGCCCAGGACCCCAAGGTCCAGTGCTCCTCCCAGGTAAGATTTGAACCAGGTCTTCCTCACTCTGAGGCCTGCTCTCTATCCCCACTCTACCATGCTGTTTTTCACAATTGTTTGTTTGTATGACTCCACTTTACCTTCTGATTTTTGCTAATGTACATTTTGGTTTCTTACATAATTGTAATGAAAGCATACTCCCAGTATCTAATTTTAATCAACTGCAGTTCATCTCTTTTTAAACTTAAAAATATTGTTTCATGTGAATGTGCCATGGTATTTGTAATTTTAATAGCTATTTATCTTTGCTGGTTTTGCTTGTTTTATACTGTGGCTCAATTCAACTATTGTTGATGAGCATTTGTGCTCATTTCTAACATACCTATTGTCATTTGTACAAATTGTTTTTCCCCTCTTTCATACGTATTTTTTTTTTGAATAAAGCCCTCAAACTGGAAATTACTGGATCAAAAGGTATACAAATCATTATGAAGCTGTTACATATTGCCAGATGGCTCTTCAGAAAGATTCAACCAATTTATAGCACCACCAACAAACTGAAAGTATGTCTGATGCTCAAGACCCACCCACACTATTTTAAAATTATTTACTTTATTTGGTTATTGGGCGTACAGTGGCCCCTTATAGCTGCTTTAATTGATGCATTGATAAACTATTAGTGAAACTACATTTTGCAACGTGGTAATTTACTTTATTTTCAAGCATACACACACACACACACACACACACACACACACACACACACACACACATGAAAATTAAGTAAATACACATATATACACACACATAAATGTTTGACTTTTATTATTCATTGAGTAGAATCGAGATAAGTTCTTATTTTATTAAATTATTTTAACATTATGAGCTTTTACCAGTTATGTCACATTTCTTTAATCGGTTGTTTTTCTTTTGAAATGTGTTGACATTTCGTTGCATAAATGTTTTTCTCTTTTAATATACTCCAGCACACCCATCTTTTTCCTGATACCTTCCATTTCTTCATGAGTCACAAATATATGCTATTCTGTTTTCTTCCATGGTGTTTTTGAAATGAAATTAAAATTTTGTTTAAACCTTTTGCCCATCTGCAATTTACTCCAGGACTTCCTTAAGGACAACTGTGATGGTGGGGGAAGTTTGGTGTTGAGATATTTTTCATAGTGTGTAAAAGTAGACAAAGGAAGGGTGTCTTTCGACAAGCAAGGTGACAGTTGCCCTTTTTCGACTTGCTCAAGGAGACCCTTGAAAGACAAGTTGGGAAATGGTGAAAAGTGAATTTAGTCATTAGTAAAATGCCATTTTGATCATTATTGTTTTAATGTTGCTTTGTGAACCCTTAGGTCATCTCTTCTTTATAGAGCCAGCCTGTCTCATGAAATTCCTGAGATCTAGGACTGGTACCTTTTCCTACCTTTTCCCCTTTCTTCTTTCTTCTCTTTTTCCATTCCTTCTCCTTTGTTTGAAATAAAACTCATCATCCCTGAGACTGCAGGAGGTCTCAGAGTTCTTATGAACTCCTGTCATATGTATCACATTTAATTACTTTACCTTTGTAGTTTTCAAAAATAACTTTGAAAGAAATTTAAAATGTCAACGTATTTTGTGAAGTCGTTGGAGAAAGCAGTATGTGCCCACAGTCAAAGAACATCTTTGTGACACAGTACCACGCTAGTTATTAATACTGTGATGCTGCAGAAGCTTGTCTATAAAATTAGACGATGAACTGCAGCTGATTAAAATTAGATGCTTTGGAGAAAACATCAGGATGAAGACACTTCTTTGTGATAGAACCACTTCTAGGCTATTACACAACTAGGCTTTCATTTTGGAAGGAAGAGGTAAAGCTAAGCATTTTATATGTTGCTTGTTTACTCTTTGAGTGTGACTTTTGCTTTCACATAGGAGTCTCAAGAATACATAATCCTATCTGGGCATATTTCCTTGCCCTTTATAAGTAACCTTTTAAATTAAATCTTTTTTTTAATAGTTGAACAAAAACTTAATGTTCGGGGAAGTATCATAGTTTCCACATTAGCTACCCATAGCCTGAAGTATTTACTTATATGTTTTATGGTATCCTGCAGAAGAAAGACAATTAATAATGCACTATGAAGAGTAAGAGCAATGATCCGTGTGGGGGGAGAGAGGGACATAATAATAGTACAGTGGTTCACAGAGAGAAAATGGCTACGGTTCTGAATGGTTTCATAATCATGGTCATTTTCACATTTGTTAATGTGATGTGTGAGCAGCAACCATGCTTTAGTAGATAGAAAACTGGCCTGGCAGTCAGGAAGACCGAAGTTTGAGTCATGTGGTCGTTTTGTGACCTGGGCAAGTTCATTTGCCTCTCAGGGCCTCAAACACCTTTTTCTTTTTTTTCTTTTAAATTAATTAACTTATTTTTCTTTTACAACATTCAGTTCCATAAGCTTTTGAGTTACAAATTTTCTCCCCCAACCTCCCTCCCCAACATGGCATGAAATCCGATATAGGCTCTACATATACATTCACATTAAACATATTTTCACATTAGTCATGTTGCAAAGAAGAATTATAACCAATGGAATGAACCACAAGAAAGAAGAAACAAAACAAAAACGAGAGAGCAAATGGTTTGCTTTGATCTGCATTCAGACTGTAATTCTTTCTCTGGATATGGATAGTATTTTTCATCTTGAGTCTTTTGGAGTTGTCTTAGAACTTTGCACTGCTGAGAAGAGCCAAGTCTATCAAAGTTAGTCATCACACAGTATGTCTGTAACTGTGTACAATATTCTCCTGGTTCTGCTCCCCTCACTCAGCATCAGTTCGTATAAGTTCTTCTAGGTTTTTCTGAAGTCTGTCTGCTCATCATTTCTTATAGCACAATAGTATTCCATTACATTCATATACCACAACTGGTTCAGCCATTCCACAATTGATGGGCATCCCCTCAATTTCAATTCTTTGCCACCACAAAAAGAGCTGCTATAAATATTTTTGTACACGTGGGTCCTTTTCTCATTTGCGTGATCTCTTTGGGTTACAGCCCAAAATCAATGCTGAAAACTAAAAATATTAAATAAATAAATAATAATAAAAAAGTAAATAAAAAAAGATGTTTGACAAAAAGTCCAGAATATCAAAGGAATTAATGAAAAGAAATGCTAGAGAAGGTGGCCTAGCCATAACAGATCTTAAACTGTATTATAAAGCAGCAGTCATTAAAACTACTTGGTACTGGCTAAGAAATGGAATGGTGGATTACTGGAATAGGTTAGGCACACAAGATGCAGTACTCAATGACTATAGTAATCTATTGTTTGGTAAACCCAAAGACTCCAGCTGGGTCAAAGGGTATGCTGGGTCAAAGGGTATGCACATTTTTATAGCCCTTTGGGCATAGTTACAAATTGCTCTCCAGAATGGCTGAATCAGTTCATAACTCCACCAATAATGCATTAGTGTTCCAGTTTTTCCACATCTTCTGCAGCATTTATGATTTTCCTGTTTTATCATGTTAGCCAATCTGACAGGTATGAAGTGGTACCTAAGAGCTGTTTTGATTTGCATTTCTCTAATCAATAGTGATTTAGAGCTTTTTTTTTTTCATATGACCATAGATATCTTTAATTTCTTCCTCTGAAAACTGCCTGTTCATATCCTTTGACCATTTATAAACTGGGGAATGACTTGTGTTCTTATAAATTTGACTCAGTTCTCTATTTATTTTAGAAATAAGGCCTTTTTCAAAGACACTGGTTGTAAAAATTCTTTCTCAAATTTCTTACAAAAACTTTTCAATTTAAGGTAATCAAAATTATCCATTTTGCATTTCATAATGTTCTCTGTCTCTTGTTTGGTCATAAATTCTTCTGTTCGCCATAAATCCAACAGGTAAACTATTCCTTGCTCTCCCAGATTGCTTATAGTATTAGCCTTTATTTCTAAATTGTGAACCCATTTGGACTTTATTTTGGCATACAGTTTAAGATATTGGTCTATGCCTAGTTTCTGCCATACTGTTTTCCAGTTTTCCCAGCAGTTTTTGTCAAATAGCGAGTTCTCATCCCAGAAGCTGGAGTCTTTGGGTTTATCAAACAATAGATTACTATAGTCATTGAGTACTGCGTCTTGTGTGCCTAGCCTATTCCAGTAATCCACCATTCCGTTTCTTAGCCAGTACCAAGTAGTTTTAATGACTGCTGCTTTATAATACAGTTTAAGATCTGTTATGGCTAGGCCACCTTCTCTAGCATTTCTTTTCATTAATTCCTTTGATACTCTGGACTTTTTGTCAAACATCTTTTTTTTTTTTTTACTTTTTCATCATTATTTATTTATTTAATATTTTTAGTTTTCAGCATTGATTTTCACAAGAGTTTGAATTACAAATTTTCTCCCCATTTCTACCCTCCCCCCACTCCAAGATGGCATATATTCTGATTGCCCCGTTCCCCAGTCAGCCCTCCCTTCTGTCACCCCACTCCCTGTCATCCCCTTTTTCCTTACTTTCTTGTAGGGCAAGATAGATTTCTATGCCCCATTGCCTGTATATCTTATTTCCCAGTTGCATGCAAAAGCCTTTTTTTTTTTGAACATCTGCTTTTAAAACTTTGAGTTCCAAATTCTCTCCACTCTTCCCTCCCCCCCCCCCAAGAAGGCAAGCAATTCAACATAGGCCACATGTGTATCATTGTGCAAAACCCTTCCACAGTACTTATGTTGTGAAAAACTAACTATATTTTGCTCCTTCCTATCCTATCCCCCTTTATTCAGTTTTCTCCCTTGACCCTGTCCCTTTTCGAAAGTGTTTGCTTTTGATTACCTCCTGCCTCTATCTTCCCTCCCTTCTATTGTCCCCCCTTTTTTATCTCCTTCCTCCTTCTTTCCTGTGGGGTAAGACACCGAATTGAATGTGTATGTTACTCCCTCCTCAGGTCAAATCCGATGAGAGCAAGATTCACTCATTCCCCCTCACTTGCCCCCTCTTCCCTTTCTACAGAACTGCTTTTTCTTGCCACTTTTATGTGAGATAATTTACCCCATTCTATCTCTCCCTTTCTTCCTCTCTCAATATATTCCTCTCTCATCCCTTAATTTGATTTCATTTTTTTAGATATCATTCCTTCATATTCAACTCACCCTGTGTCCTCTGTCTATATACATATGTATATTCCCTTCAGCTACCCTAATACTGAAGTTTCATGAATTATACACATCATCTTTCCATGTAGGAATGTAAACAAAACAGTTCAACTTTAGTAAGTCCCTCATGATTTTTCTTTCTTGTCTGCCTTTTCATACTTCTCTTGATTCTTTTGTTTGAAAATCAAATTTTCTATTCAGCTCTGGTCTTTTAACTGAGAAAGCTTGAAAGTGCTCTGTTTTATTGAAAATCCATATTCTGCCTTAGAGCATGATGCTCAGTTTTGCTGGGTAGGTGATTCTTGGTTTTAATCCTAGCTCCATTGACCTCCGGAATATCATATTCCAAGCCCTTTGATCCCTTAATGTAGAAGCTGCTAGATCTTGTGTTATCCTGATTGTTTTTCCACAATACTTAAATTGTTTCTTTCTGGCTGTTTGCAGTATTTTCTCCTTGATCTGGAAGCTCTGGAATTTGGTGACAGTATTCCTAGGAGTTTTCTTTTTGGGATCATTTTCAAGAGATGATCGGTGGATTCTTTTAAAATGCAATTTATTTATTTATTTAACATATTTGGTTTTCAGCATTGATTTTCACAACATTTTGAATTACAAATTTTCTCCCCATTTCTACCCTCCCACCCACTCCAAGATGGCTTATATTCTGGTTGCCCTGTTCCCCAGTCAGCCCTCCCCTCTATCACCCCCCTCCCCTCTCATCCCCTTTTCCCTTCCTTTCTTGTAGGGCAAGATAAATTTCTACACCCCATTGCCTGTGTATCTTATTTTTTAGTTGCATATAAAAACTTTTTTGTTTTTGAACATCTGATTTTAAAACTTTGAGTTCCAAATTCTCTTCCCTCTTCCCTTCCCACCCACCCTCCCTAAGAAGTTGAGCAATTCAACCTCGGCCACACATGTATTATTATGTATAACCCTTCCACAATACTCATGTGGTGAAAGGCTAACTACATTTTGCTCCTTCCCAACCCATCCCGCTTTATTGAATTTTCTCCCTTGACCCTGTCCCCTTTCCAAAGTGTTTGTTTTGATTACCTCCACCCCCATCTGCCCTCCCCTCCATCATCCCCCCGTCTTTTATTTTTTTTTTTATCTTCCTCCCTCTTCTTTCCTGTGGGGTAAGATACCCAACTGAGTACGTATGGTATTCCCCCTCAGGCCAAATCTGATGACAGCAAGTTTCACTCATTCCCCCCACACCTGCCCTCTCCCCTCCTCCCACAGAACTGCTTCCTCTTGCCACTTTTATGCGAGATAATCCATCCCATTCTATCTCTCCCTATCTCCCTCTCTCAGTATGTTGCTCTCTCATCCCTTAATTTCATTTTATTTCTTTTAGATATCTTCCCTTCATCTTCAACTCACCCTGTGTCTGCTCTCTCTCTTTTACATATATATATATATATATACACACATATAAACACATATATATATACACATACATACATATACACATAGATACATACATACATACACATTCACTTATATATATACATAAACATATATGTATATATATATATATATATATATATATACACACACACGTATATATATATATGCATATTCCCTTCAACTACCCTAATACTGAGGTCTCATGAATCATACTCATCATCTTTCCATGTAGGAATGTAAACAAAACAGTTCAACTTTAGTAAGTCCCTTTCAATTTCCGTTTCTTGATTACCTTTTCATGCTTCTCTTGATTCTTGTGTTTGAAAGTCAGATTTTCTATTCAGTTCTGGTCTTTTCACTGAGAAAGCTTGAAAGTCCTCTATTTTATTGAAAGTCCATATTTTGCCTTGGAACATGATACTCAGTTTTGCTGGGTAGGTGATTCTTGGTTTTAATCCTAGCTCCATTGACCTCCGGAATATCACGTTCCAAGCCCTTCGATCTCTTAATGTAGAAGCTGCCAGATCTTGGATTATTCTGATTGGGTTTCCACAATACTCAAATTGTTTCTTTCTGGCTGCTTGCAGTATTTTCTCCTTGATCTGGGAGCTCTGGAATTTGGCAACAATATTCCTAGGAGATTTCTTTTTGGGATCTATTTGAGGAGGCGATCGATGGATTCTTTCAATTTCTATTTTGCCCTGTGGCTCTAGAATATCAGGGCAGTTCTCCTTGATAATTTCCTGAAAGATGGTATCTAGGCTCTTTTTTTGATCATGTCTTTCAGGTAGTCCAATAATTTTTAAATTCTCTCTCCTGGATCTATTTTCCAGGTCAGTGGTTTTTCCAAGGAGATATTTCACATTGTCTTCCATTTTTTCATTCCTTTGGTTCTGTTTTATAATATCCTGATTTCTCATAAAGTCACTAGCTTCCACTTGCTCCAATCTAATTTTTAAAGTAGTATTTTCTTCAGTGGTCTTTTGGACCTCCTTTTCCATTTGGCTAATTCTGCCTTTCGAGGCATTCTTCTCCTCATTGGCTTTTTGGAGCTCTTTTGCCATTTGAGTTAGTCTGTTTTTTAAGGTGTTGTTTTCTTCAGTGTATTTTTCAGTATTTTTTTGGGTCTCCTTTAGCAAGTCATTGACTTGTTTTTCATGGTTTTCTCGCATCCTTCTCATTTCTCTTCCCAATTTTTCCTCTACTTCTCTAACTTGCTTTTCCAAATCCTTTTTGAGTTCTTCTATGGCCTGGGGCCAGTTCATGTTTTTCTTGGAGGCTTTGGTTGTAGGCTCTATGACTTTGTTGTCTTCTTTAGGCTGTATGTTTTGGTCTTTTTTGTCACCAAAGAAAGAATGCAAAGTCTGAGTCTGAATCTGGGCGCGTTTTTGCTGCCTGGCCATATTCCCAACCAACTAACTTGACCCTTGAGTTTTTCACTGGGGTATGACTGCTTGTAGACTTACGAGTTCTATGTTCTACGTTTGGGGAGGAGGTGCCAGCTCTGTCAGAGCCACACTCCTCCTTCTCCAAGGACCCCCAGTCCAGACTGGGCTTAGATCTTCAGCAGGCTGTTGCACTCCTGCTCTGATCCGCCACTTAATTCCTCCCACCAGGTGGGCCTGGAGCCGGAAGTAACAACAGCTGTAGCTGCCCCACCTCTGCTGCCCCCGGGGCTGGAAGCCGAACCGCGAACTCCTTCCACTCCCGCAGCTTTTCCCACTAACCTTCTCCGCAGTCTTTGGTGTTTGTGGGTCGAGGGGTCTGGTAACCGCCGCAGCTCACATATTCAGGGCGCTAGGGCCCCCTCCGCCCGGCTTCTGGTCTGGATCGTCCACGCCGCTCAGGCTGGGCTCTGCTCCACTCTGTTCCCAGCTCCCAGCTCCCAGCTCCGGGCTCTGTGTGGGATAGACCTCACCCAGAGACCATCCAGGCTGTCCTGGGCTGGAGCCCTGCTTCCCTCTGCTGTTCTGTGGGTTCTGCCGTTCTAGAATTGGTTCAGAGCCATTTTTATAGGTTTTTGGAGGGACTCAGGTATGGAGCTCACTCTAGTCCGTGCTTACCAGCCGCCATCTTGGCTCCGCCCCTTGGTGGATTCTTTTAATTTGTATTTTACCCTCTGGTTCTAGAATATCAGGGAAGTTCTCCTTGATAATTTCTTGGAAGATGATATCTAGGCTCTTTTTTTGATCATGGCTTTCAGGTAGTCCAGTAATTTTAAAATGATCTCTCCTGGATCTATTTTCCAGGTCAGTGGTTTTTCCAATGAGATATTTCATATTGTCTTCCATTTTTTCATTCCTTTGGTTCTGTTTTATAATATCTTGATTTCTCTTAAAGTCACTAGCTTCCACCTGCTCCAATCTAATTTTTAAGGTAGTATTTTCTTCAGTGGTCTTTTGGACCTTCTTTTCCATTTGGCTAATTATGCCTTTCAAGGCATTCTTCTCTCATTGGCTTTTTGGAGCTCTTTTGCCATTTGAGTTAGTCTATTTTTTAAGGTGTTGTTTTCTTCAGTATTTTTTTTCCGTATATTTTTGGGTCTCCTTTAGCAAGTCACTGACTTGTTTTTCATGGTTTTCTCTCATCATTTCTCTTCCCAATTTTACCTTTACTTCTCTAACTTGCTTTTCCAAATCCTTTTTGAGCTCTTCCATGGGCTGAGACCAGTTCATGTTTTTCTTGGAGGCTTTTGATGTAGGCTCTTTGACTTTGTTGACTTCTTCTGGCTGTATGTTTTGGTCTTCTTTGTCACCAAAGAAAGATTCCAGAGTCTGAGACCGAATCTGAGTCTGTTTTCGCTGCCTGGCCATGTTCCCAGCCAACTTACTTGACCCTTGAGTTTTTCGTCAGGGTATGACTACTTGTAGAGTAAAGAATACTTTGTTCCAAGCTTGAGGGGATGTGCTGTTGTTTTCAGAGCTATTTCTGCACAGCAAGCTCTGCCATACCAGTGCTCCTCCTTCCCCCCAAGAACCGCCAACTTGGACTGGACTCAGATCTAAGCAGGCTCTGCCCTCCTGCTCTGATCCACCACTTAATTCCTCCCACCTGGTGGGCCTGGGGCCAGAAGCAACTGCAGCTGTAGTTCTGTAGGTACACCTCTTCCACTGCCCCTGGGGCGGTGGCCGAACCACCAACTCCTTTCACTCTGTCTCCCACAGTTTTTCCGTCTAACCTTCTCTGTTGTCTTTGGTGTTTGTGGATTGAGAAGTCTGGTAACTGCCACAGCTCACTGATTTAGGGTGCTAGGGCCTGTTCTGCCTGGCTTCTGGTCTGGTTGGTCCTGGCACAGTCCACACTGGCCTCTGCTCCCCTCCACTCCCAGCTCCATGCGATAGACCCTACCCAGCGACCATCCAGGTTGTCCTGGGCTGGAGCCCTGCTTCCCTCTGCTATTTTGTGGGTTCTGCAGTTCTAGAATTTGTTTAGAGCCATCTTTATAGGTGTTTGAAGGGTCCTGGGGATGAGCCCTAGGCAAGTCCCTGCTTTCCAGCCGCCACCTTGGCTCTGCCGCCCAAACATCTTTTTCAAGACTAAAAGTTGCATCTATATATACTAGTCTACAACAGTGGAGGGATATTTTTCAAATGAGACTACCCTGTACAGAAGAAATCACAGATCTGGTCCTTCCCCCAAAATATCTGTAGTAGTTGGTGGCATGCTCCTTGTTCTCTTTCCTTCCTAATTACTCCCTTTCTCTCAGTGAGTTCCTTATCTCTTATCTAAACCCTCAAAAGCAGCTGTTTTCCTTGGTCCACTTTCCTTTCTGTCTCATTTGCTTCCATAATTTCTGCTAGCACCTCTATAGAAATGGCTCCAAATCTGTCTCCAGCCCTGCCCTGCCTTCAGAACTTGAAAAATGAATATCCTACTTCTCACCAAACATGTCCACCTGAAGCCGAGTGGTGCTACCAGAAATTCACTGGGTCCCTAAGCCAGCGCCTCCTTCTGATTTCTCCATCACCTAGTTTCCCATGCTGGAAGCAACGGTATTATTATCTTTGACTTCTCTGTTATTGATTCTCCCTCTTTGCTGCTCCTGTCCTGGCACAGGGTATTATTACTGCCTGATAGGTCTTTGCCATTTTGCTTCTTCCCATTACCACTGTCCTGTGGCTGCCACTCTACATACCACTACCCTAATTATCCTCTTTGTGCCTAGGTTTGGTTATATCATTTTAATGTTCAGGACACTTTAGTGGCTCTTTTAATGCACAATAAATATATGCTTCTGTAGATCATCACTTCACAGATTTATAACTGGAAAAACCCTTGGTGTATAGTATGTGCTTAATAAATTTTATAGACTGAATTTAATCAAACATAAATAGATTATCCCTTCTCATTTTGTCTCTCTTTTTTCCATAGGCAAATAAAAATTTTAACCCAGCCCTTTTCAGAACTATCACAAATTCTTAAGTAGTAGTGTCTGAATTTTAATAAATGTCCAATGTAATTTCTCTGTATACCTCAACTAGAAGTTGCTTTTTTAGGGCTGTATTAAAGAGAATTTTATTGATGTCCCCTTTTCTTTCCATCATAGTCATTCAGTCCTTCTAGCTCTTACCACATAAAAAATTAACTGCTTTTCTTTTGGGGGAGAAGAGGAAACTTTAGTTGTATTGATACCTTTTGGATTTTGTATTGTACTCATTTCCCCTATATTCTCTGTTTCCTCTCCCCCTCCACCCAGAATCTTTTGTTGTCACAAAGAAAAACCCCAAAGCCAAATCAGTTCACACAGCAGACACTGCTGATGGCACATGCAGCATTTGGCATCCATCTTCCCCCACCTCTTTCCTGAGAGAAAGGAAATGTGCTTCAGAATCTTTCCTTTTGAACCAATATTGTTCATTTCCTTTAATGTGATTTCGTTTTCTTTTAATTTTTTTTCACTTTTTCCTTATTTTAGTCACTGACTAATGATTTTCTGAAAAAAGTAACAATGGATTATTTTGTAGAAACACCAGTGAATCCAAACTTGGAAGGGAAGAGAACATTACCTGAGCTGTTGAATGTCATTGTCTCTGAATGCTAATTATCATTCTGTGGTGATGAACACTTCTCTACCACCTCACAATTCTGCTCATCCCCACCTGTCAATGCTATAGATTCTTCAAGGTCAAGCACCACCCCTTCCATGAGGCCTGTAGCACATTGCTTGTGCTTCCTTTACGTCACTGTCCACCCTCTGCCTTGAGTTATACTTGAATATATGTCTTATGTCTCCATCACCCCATGAAGTCCCCGAGGGAATAGACTGTCTTATTAGCTTTGATAGCTGCCCATCACAGTGTCTTACATTAGAATGAATTAAATAGCAAGTTATTTAGTCCAGAAATGCAAAAGTGAATATGTGTAATGCTTCATGATAGACTTTGATGCTTCAAAATGAGCTATCTTTGGCCATTTTGAGAAGAACTTTAGTAGCTGACCAAAATGAAATGCCTTTGATATACCAATGTCATCTGGTTAATTAGCCAGATTCTCCCAGTGTTTGCTCTAAAGAGTCAGTTAAGCACCATTTATCTTGGGGTATAAGCGCATTGGATTTGATACTAGAGGAACTGGGGTTAAATCTTACTCTGTTACTTAGTAACAATTATTCTTGTTTCCTTATTTGTAAAATAAAAGGAGTTGGAATTAAGATCAAATATTCCCTGGAGGTCTAAATTCTATGATTCTATGGAATACACTTTATTGGTAATTGAGCAAAGATACCCTATGAGTCCAAAACAAAATTAGTATTCCTTCTAAATTTTTTTTCCTGTGGACTAATAACGCTAAGAGAAGGTTGCTTAAACCAGTTCATTTTTTTTTGACATTTTACTACTAATGGCTCTTATACCTCCATATGTTACGAAGCAGTACGATGTGATAGAAAGTATAGCGAGAGTCAAAGGGTCAGAGGCCCTGGTTCCAAATTCTGTTTCTTCTGCTTACTAGCTCTCATCTAGACAAGTCACTTAAACATCCCTAGCCTTAGTTTCATCATCTGTAAAATCATAGCATTGTACTGAATAAACATGGAGGCTCCTTCCATATTTAATAGTCTGTAATTCTATCTAAATAAATTATTTCTCCCTAGTTTTCTAATTCTTACATTAATTTCCCACAAAAGGTTAAAAAGCTGAAGCGAGAGCTCTCACAGATGAAGCAAGAATTACTGTACAAAGAACAAGGCTTTGAAACCCTGCAACAGTGAGTATAAAAATGTTTGAAATTAACTTGAATACATCACAAGCCCCTTGGGTAGTAGCAAGTAAAATATCAGTGGAGGTTCAGTTCAACACACACTTGTATGTAAGGTACTGTGCTCCATACTGAAGATGCAAAAGACACCAATGACCTCATGTCTCTGACTTCAAGGCTCTTTTGGGGGGATACAGCATATACAGCTCAGATAGAAGAGCTGACATGCTGGAGGACAGAGAAAGGATCCTAAATCTCAGCGCTCTAGAATGACGAGCAGAATTTAAGAAGTTGAAATTTAATAGGGATATAAATGTAAAGTGCTATTTTTATGTTCACAAATAGACTGGGACATTTCTGTAGACTGTGAGCTCAATATGAATAAGTATTGCAATATAACAGCCACATTAGAAAAGCTGATGTTGATGGAGGGCTGTGGTTAGATGGGTCATAGTGTGCAGGTAGCTAGGGGTGGGCTGGAGCCAGCTGGAACCAGAGAACCAGTAGTGACATTTTCATTTGAAACCTTTATACTTTGGAAATTGACAGACACTACAAATCAGGGCTTGACTCATAGTTTTGTTGATTGCTTCTAGACTTAAGAAAGTGGTGAAGAAAATGCTAATAATTTATATTAAATTGAAAAGTGTGTCTTGTGCATATTTTTTTTTCTTCTGGCTAGCCCGTGGTAACACCTACCAGCATATCCCTGGTGCTAGCTCTTCCCTTTTTTAGCTTTCAGCAAGCTAAGATGTGTCTCTAGGAATGATGATGAAATGCTAATGAGGAAAATAGAGACTGTCAAACAAGGATCAATTGAACAAATTTGAGATCTTTAGTCTGTTGGTGGGGAACATGATAACAGTCTATAGCAATCTTCAAATATTTGAAGTTCCCTCATTGGAAAGAGGGAACAGACTTTTCCTTCCTTCCTTCCTTCCTTCCTTCCTTCCTTCCTAAATATCTCCAGAAGTGGCAGCTTTTATTAGGGAAAGTATATGAAGTGAAATCTTAAGTTACTCTTTAAAATATTTCTTAATACTCAATTTATTATTTAATATATAATTTAAATATTTATATTAAGTAATTAATTAATATGTAATATAAAATTTAATTTTACTAATTAATTTAATTAAAATTTAATATTTAATTTATTTAATATTCAACAATATTTTATTTTTCCCCAGTTACATATTAAAACAATTTTTTAACATTTTTAAAAAGTTTTGAACTCCCTTCATTCCACCCCCCCCCCCGAGCTGGTAAACAATCAGATATAAATATAAGCAGTTATACACATGTAATCATGTCAAACATTTCCATATTAGACATTTTGTACAAGAAGACTCAAAAAAAATTGAAAGAGAAAAAAACCGAAAAACCGCATGCTTCAGTCTGTATTCAGACAAAACGAATTCTTTCTCTGGAGGTGGATACTATGCCTCATCAGTAATCCTCCAGTATTGTCTTAAATCATTGTATTGCTGAGAATAGTTAAATCATTCACAGTTTTTCATCGTACAATATTGCTGTTAATATGTACAGTGTTCTCCTGGTTCTGCTCTCTTTGCTTTGCATCAGTTCATATAAATATTTTCAGGTTTTTCTAAAATCATCCTGCCTGTTGTTTCCCATAGTACAATCATACTCCATCACAACCACATACCACACAGCTTGTTCAACCATTCCACAACTGATGGGCATATCTTTGATTTCCAGCTCTTAGCCACCACAAAAAGAGCTGCTATAAACATTCTTCTACAAATAGATCCTTTTCTCTTTTTTTTGGATGTCTTTGGGATATAGACTTTGTAGTAGTATTGCTTGATCAAAGGGTATGCACAGTTTTATAGCCCTTTGGGCATAGGGGAATAGACTTATTCTGGATGGTCTGAGAGGGCTAATATAGGAGTAGTAGGGGAAAGCTGCAGAGGGCCTGATTTAGATATGATGGAAGTAATTCCTCACAGTTAGTGGTATCCAGGAGTAGAATGGCCTGCTTTGGGAGGGTAGTCAATTCCTCCATTATAGAGGTCTCTAAATGCAGGTTAAGTAATCATTTGTCATTTAGAAAAGAACCTGGGCCAAGAACAGGTTATTTCTGTTGTACCTTCACACTTCTTTCTATCACATCCTGCCCGAGAATACCAACCTGTTCTAAGGTATCTCCTTTGGGGAATGTACTCAGTTCCAGCCCTATAAGCTCAAGAGGGTACCCTCTGTTGCACTCAAGAACCAGAATGATTTTTGACAGCCCATCAAAGTCATCATGGCCTACTAACCTGTGCCCTCAGGGGATTCCCTACATAGAGTTTTCCAAGGTCTGCATAAGAAGTGTTCTGATCTCTTCTTGTGGTTCCTTGATATCTGCTGGTCTCTCTTCCCTATTTCACCTGAGGCTTCCATGAGCACACTGGTGCTTTAGATTTCTCTACATTCCCAAAAGCTCTGTGGGTTTCAATTCTGACCTGGAAGTATGGTTCCAAACCAGAGCCAGCCTGAAGAACACAATAAAACAAAAATCACCAAGACTAAATGAAATAATCAGGAGACCAAATTAGTTTGAGGTTTTATACGCCTCTTTCCCTCCTACGAATTGCAGTTTCTTGGTAGGAATTATAGTCTGTCTCGTAGCCATGAGTAGTAAAAAGTTTTGAGGACAGTCAGAGTTCAAAACAAGTTTTCTCAGCATAGCCTCTGCTTGCTTCACTCCACCCCCCAGCTGTATCGCTGTTATTGAGTAGAAAGAAGTTCAATTCAAAGTTAATCTGCCTCAGTAGATGATGAAGTTGATTGAAAAATGTTTCATTTCTAAAATAAGATTTTTTGTGGGGGGAAAACCACTGTAAGTTTAGGGATGTAGTTAGAAAGTGAAGGGGTAATTGCCCTATATTTTTATCCATAAATTAGGTATCATTGACCATACACAAGCCTAATGCTATTTTAAAACAACAACAACAACTCATACCACAATCCTAGGATTAAAGGTTAGCCAAACATGCTGTTTTTATTATATTAATGCCACAATGAGGTATTGTTTTAAAGCAGCTTGCTCACAAGCCATTTTTAGAGGAATCCAAGGCATGTTTGAGAATCTGTCAACAGCATACCACAGGAAAACAATGGACACTTGTGGCAATTCAGGCAGTTACTTTGGAATGGATCTAATCCCATTAGCTGAAACCTGAAAGATATGATATCTTATGTCAGAGACCTTTTTGTCCATCTTAATTATATGCAGAATAAAGTGGGTTCGTTTGGAATGTGGGACACCATACAAAGTAATGTGCTGCCATGTAGTATGCACGCTACCTGATCATTCAGTCAGAACCCCACATCATCAGTGTGCTTTGGAACTATTTAAACCTGGAGATCTGATGGCTTTAGAGAAATGAAGAGCCTGTTGGCCTGAAAGGATCTTTGGTTAGAGCTGGGATGTGATGGGGCAGGCTAAGAAAAAAGAAATAAAAGTCCTACAGAAAAGGATTTAAATAAAAGCTCAGTAAAGGACATTTCAGTGTTTTAAATACTGTATTATTTTTGTTGGTTTTGGAATTTTAGTATTCTTTATTGTTTTCATTTTATACCATAATCTTGTAAGAGTTTTATTTGGGAACAGAGTATGTGTGTGTGTTTGGGGTGGGGAGGCGTCTGTACTATTTCATTATTTTTACTCTAAGACCCAAGAAATTGTCTTTTACTCTGGCAGTCATATAGAATTAATTCTAGATGAAACCAAAAGATGTGACAAAATGTTTTTTTCCTTTCTTGCTCCCCTGGTATCGTACAGGAAGTGGACACTGATTTTTCTTGTGTATTTTCTGTATTGTTCTATCCTATACTAAAAGCAACCTCTGCACAAAGCCCTGCTCTATTGCCTGAGATTCTCTCAAGCTATGTTAGCAGAATGCAAGCTATAGAGGCTTCTCCCATGCTGGAAAGCCTTCAGATACAGCTCTAGAGACAAACTTGGTCTGCTTTTCAAGGATAGTCTAGGATAGTAGAGAGATGCTTATTACCAATAGGCTGGCCCCGAGGTGGTGAATTCCTTGAACGCGTGAAAAAGGGAAAAATGAAAAATGGCCCACAATTCTCCATAGCCCCTTCTACTTCTGCAGGGACAAGTGACAGTGTAGGAAACAGTACAAAGGATGCTAATAATTCCACAGTTGGGTCATCTGTAAACTTTTACTTAGGTGTTGGCCTAAAACTGTAAGTAGATATGATATAGGAGGAGCTGAATTATATCAATCTTAACATTCTTAGCCTAAATTAAGCCAGAAGAGAAAAGGAAGTTGCAGCCATGTAGAAGGATGGCTGCTCACAACTTCTCCTGTGAAGAGACGAATAACATTGATTTTTATCTAGCGCTCAAAGGCAAGAAGAGTCATCCTTTCATGGGACATTTGGCAATTACTTATTGCAGTGTTCATGATAAGCATTTTTTAAAAGACCATGAAACTAATTGCATATTATAAATCAATATCTGTTGCAAAGAATGAAGAACTCAAGAAATTATGTAAGGAATTCAGTAAGACACCTCCCTCCCACCCCCAATGTTAAATCCACCCATTAAAACCAGTGACTTCAAGGTAAAAGTGAGAAAAGGAAAGGGCAGAGGAAAAGATTTCGCAAAACATGACTCAGAAATAAAGAAATGTGAATAAAGGTTTGCCATACTACCCAGGAACGTTACACTGATATGTCATGAATTCCTTTTTTGAGAATAGAGTTGGGAGGTACTGGACACAGTGAGTAAACACCAAATAACATAATAATAAATTTGCTTATATTTTAACAAGAACGTTTACGTCATTCATTCCTGAATCATTTGTGTGTGTACGTTCAGATCATTGATTTATTAGAACAACGATCACAATCAATGTTGTTGTTGTCGTCCACTCATTTTAGTTGTGTCTGACTCTTCATGGCCACATTTGGGGTTTTCTTGGTAAAGATACTGGAGTGGTTTGCCATTTCCTTGTCCAGATCATTTTATAGTTGAGGAAACTGAGACAAATAGGTTTAAGTGACTTGCCGTAGGTCACTCAGCTTGTAAGTGCCTGAGGTCAGATTTGAACTCAGGAAGATGAGTCTTCCTGACTCCAAGCCTGGCATTCTATCCACTGTGCCACCTGGCTGCTCTTTCATAAGCAATACCAAGAAGATAAGGTAAGCGGTTGTAGTATCTATAAACTGACCTATGTAAACAATCATTTGATACTGGAAAATAGGAAATAAAGCAGGTGTTGACAGAGACTATCACCATTTCCTAAAAGGAGTGTAACCATATGAGCCAATTGCTGTAACAGGGAAACTGAAAGAATTTAGAAATCACTTCACCTAGGAAATGATTGATCTCCTTGTGAAGTGTAAGGAGACGTCCGTCAAGTGGAAAACCAGTTTAAAATATAAACTTATTTGTGAAATCTTAATGAAGAGCATTAGAAAAATTATGAGTTGGATTGCATCATAATACAGCAGGAAGTAGTTTAAGAAAGCATGGCAGAGACCCAACCAAAGAAACACATCCCAAAGTTATTAAGAAGAAAGCAGGAGGGATAATAGACCATGAAGGACAATGGAGCCACCATGCTAGGCAATTCTTAGCATCATGGTCTGGATGTGCTACTTGAGGAAGTAAAATTGACATGAAAGAAAAAAAATATGGAAGAGCAACAAGACTAGACTCATGTATCCACAAGAAGGTCTGTGTTGGAGGTGACATAATTTTGAGGGTGTTAAGGTGTCTTAATACACCTTGAGTCTTAAGGTATCTGAAAGAGGGGAAGATACTCAAACTCTGGTGGGGGAAAAACCCTTCAGACTTATTACCCCAAAGGAAGTGGCCAAGAGAATATTAGTAATTACCAATCCTTCTCTACAAAATGTTTTATGAGAATAGTGTACACATGCATCAAAAGAATCATTGGATGTATGGAGTGCCCAGGGAGGACCAGCACCCTGACATGAGGACTGCTGAGCCCTTTTCAGGGTGGCTCATCCACCTTTGGTGTTCACCTGGCACTCAGCTCTTACCTGTGGCTCCAGGAAGCTGTAGTATGCACAGCCACACTATGGTAAATCATCTCAGCAAATGGGCTAAACTGGATTGAGGGTAACTGATGGGCCTTAAACCAGTTGGTGAGTTAGGCAGATGTCTACACCAAACATGGGAAGACTTTCCTCAGTGGAATGGGCAGATGAGAACAGATTGTTCCAGTGGCCACAAAGGCGGCTGAAGCAAAGGCTTTGATTGGTCAGAAATTGAAGAGGCCAAGGGCATCCACTGCATTGCAGGCCATTGCCAATCGTACTGACTTTTGTCTTGCCCCTGGACTTCTGTGACTCTGGAGGAGAGAGTGAGCCTGATGACTTTGCACAGCCCTGCCTCACTTAAATCCCATTCATTTGCAAGCAACAGTAATGGGCAGTAAAGAGATAGATAAAAAACAAAAATATTTACAGCAGCTCTTTTAGTGGTGGCAAAGAATTGGAAATTGAGGGGACGTCCGTCAGTTGGGGAATGGCTGAACACGTTGTTGCATATGATTGTGATGGAATACTACTGTGCTATAAGGAATGACAAGTAGGATGCTCTCAGAAAAAACCTGGAAAGATTTACATGAACTGATGCAAAGTGAAATGGACAGAACCAGGAGAACACTGCACATAGCAATATTGTATGATGATCAACTGTGAGTGAGTTGGTTATTCTTAGCAGTGCAGTGATCCAAGACAGTTCTTAAAGACTTATGATGAAAAATTCTATCCCTCTCGTAAGAAAAAACTAATGGAGTCTGAATGCAGATTGAAGCATGCTTTTTCTTTACTTTCATTTGTCTCATGGTTTTTTTGGTCTGTGTTTTCTTTCACAGCATAATTAACATGGAAATAAGTTGCATAACTACATATGTGTAAACTCTATCAAATCGCTTGCCTTCTCAGTGAGAAGGGAAGGGAGAGAATCTAGAACTCAAAAATTTAAACAAAAGCAAATGTAAAAACTGCTTTACATGTAATTGGGAAGGGGAAATATATTTTAAAAAAATACCAAGTAATGGGCAGACTTTTAGAAACAGTATCCAAAGGAGAGTGTGTCATTATAGTCTTTCGATTGCCTGAAAAATGCATAGACTATAAGATCTTAGCATGCTTGTTCTTTTTTTTTAATCAACTATAAACATGTACTTGGTTTGGTAGAATTAAATATAAAGCACTAGACCAAGGGGCAGAAAGATTCGAGTTCAGATCCAACTCCAGGCGCTAGCTGTGTGACTTGACCCTTGGCAGAGCACTTAACCTCTGCTTGCCTCAGTTTCCTTAACTATAAAATGGGAACGGTAATAGTACCTACTTCCCAGGATTGTTGTGAGGATCAAAGTAGGTAATATTTGTAAAGCTTAGCCCAGGGCCTGGAACATGGCAAGGACTGCATACATGTTAGCTATTGTATTTAATATTATTAAAGGCCTTCTTCTTACAAGGTTTTTCTCATGCATATGTCAAAATTATACAAAACCCTTGACCACCTTAACAGCTGAAAGAACTTTATTGGCTATCCCTCATTTTATCAGTATCAAGTAGGACATAAAACAGGAAAGACTTATTACGTTCACTTACGCCACAATTGTGGAGGTTATCCAGCACAAAATTCAAGTTAAAGGATTCCCTGTGAAGGTCTCCAGATGCTATTGTTTATAAATGACATTAGGTTGATTGCATCAAGCCCCAGAATATTGTAGAGACTCCCTAATGATATCCATAATCACATAAAACTTGACCTATAGTATCCACAGAGGAAAAACCAAGTGGATGAAAAATCCCACTTGTCTGTATCATAATATGCAATTAGATGGACACCTCATCAGCCTGGTCCATAAGAACATAAATATCTTGGCCAGGCAATTTAAATGGACTAGGACTTGAAGTCAACAGGAGGAGGGGATGTATAACGAGAAAAAAAGATGAGTGCGTTACATAGCTACAAGAGAGTATCTACTTTATTGCAGGACTACAATTGCAGGGCTATCTCCAGAAATGTGAGGAGATCCAGGAAAAGATCCTCAGCTTGTGAAGTGAACCTCTTAGCGAGGATTTACCAAAGGTCACAGGCAAGAGTCACACCAGCTAGTTAGGCATGGATAGACTGAGATCTGCATCACCAGCAGTATCCTCACTCCAAGGGAGGTCACATATCTTTGCAAGCACATCTAAAGCAAATTTAAAAGTACACATACATGTTTCTTCTGCATGTGCCCACATTTCCAGAAGATGCACTCAATTTGTGTGCCACGGATGAGGGAAATTTTTTTTCTATCAATGCTCCTTAACCTAACAGAAATAGCCACTATAAGGGTACATGTGAGTAAAAAGCAATATAATTTTAGTCTTGTTTTAGAAGAGGGAAAAACATAAAATGATCATCTCCTATACTTTAATAATTAAGAGCCAGAAACATAAGAACAAAATTTAGAACTATGTGTTCACATATGTAGGTACTGTACCTCTATACACACCTTTAATTTTGTATTACAGTCAGTTGAGGTAGAAAGAGTGAGGAGGGATGGATAAGAAACAGGAAGAAGACAGAGGGAAGAAAGAAGGGGAGAAAGGATTAGGGACTGAGGAAAAACATTAGCAGTGGACAGAAAGAGGCAGATTTAGTGAATTGTTAGTCTGAGATAATCTGAGTCTTATTTACTCTTAGACATTGGAGGCAAAGCAGAATATCACCCATTATTGCTCCCATTTGAAATTCTAATTAGCTTTCCAGAATTTTTGGACCGAACCTAAACTGAAGAAATTTTTTATTTGCTTTTTTTTTTCAAATTTAAAGTTTATTTTTAAAGACTATGTTTGTTTCCTCATGAAAATTCTGAGTAATTTGCAAGAGTATAAAGCAGTGACTTCTATGGGGGGTGGAGGATAGGGGCCTTCGACCTCGAGGCCACATGTGGCCCTCTAGGTCCTCAAGTACAGCTCTTTGACTGAATTCAAACTTCCCAGAACAAATTGATTGATCCCAATCCTGAATTTGTTCTGTGAAGTTTGGATTCATTCAAAGGGCTTCACTTGAGGACCTAGAGGGCCACATGTGGCCTCGAGTCTACAGGTTTCCCCATTTCTGTCTTAGATTTTTGGATGCGGACTTTATAATCTTATATAAATTTACTCTAAATATACTTGAAAATTTCTGATATTCAAAACCTGTCAGATTGTCTTACCTTTTTTTTTCCTTTGAGAGATCACGGCAACCCCATTACATACTGCCAGAAGATTTTATCTGGAACCAGCAATTAATTTCTAAGCCCTTTCCCCAAATCAGAATTGGGGTTTTGGGTCAAATTCTGATGGCAGTAATACATTACAAGAGTCAAATATGAATGTAAAAAATCTTCAGAAATAAATGAACTTAAAACCAAACCTTCAGAGACAAAACCTTCTGAATGGGATTACTACAACAGCCCATCCAAATAGAGATATTACTTTAGCCAAGTCATTTCTAAACCTCTGTTCCCTTAATCTTTAAAATGAAGGGTCTGGATAAAGTAATCTCTGAAATTACCATTCCCTTTCCAAAAATTCTGTGGTTTCTTTTGCGTCAGTAAGTACGTATAGTATTCAGTCACTCCATTTTCTGTTATGTATAATGGCTGACCTGATTAAGGGCAGGGGAAAGCAATGTCAGAAAGCAGAAAAAAAAAACATTTGGTATGTAGTGATGATCTTTATGACAAAGTATTTTCGTAAGTTCTTTAAAGCAGGGCTATAATTGTTTGTTTAGCATTATAAATTATTTACTTAACTAGTACTTGGGGGAAATATGTTATTTATAAACTGCACTTGTTAGGGTAAACTAAAGTTGGAAGGATATAAGTAAAGATGAAATAGCTATTGTTTTCAAGGTCACAATGTTTATATCCAAAAGAAATGTAAACTCTTAAATGTCTTAGAAGTCAGTGGAACTCAGTGACAGCTTCCTCCAAAGACTCATGGAAATATGGTCTGCTATGTTGGTTGTCCAAAGATTCTGTGAATAAAACAGACCTGTGTGCTAGAATGTCTGGGAGCACAAGAATGAGAGGGCAAAAATACAGCTGTATTTTCAGCAATTAAAATGCCAAATTATTACTAATGAGACCAGAGAGAATCTTGCTAGAGTAAGAGAGAGAAGATGAGGAAGGGTCTTTAGAAATGATTCTAAAAAGTCTTTCAAATAGAGTCAGGTCCATATAATAATGGTCTATATAACACAAAATAATCATAAAGTCACATTTATATCTCTTGGCACAAGGGGCTCACGAGATGTATTTCTGGCTGAATACTAGTGACAGTTGTCCAGTTGGTAACCAGATTTGCACTTATAATGAGATCCCTTTGAAGATGAATTTTCATTAAACTAATGTTAGCAACATGTATTTGGCAAAAAATAACATATACCATTCTGTCTTTTTCCTAAAATACCTAGTTACTGAGACAGACAGTCCTGTCTCCATTTTTCTCTATTCATATGCTTCATAAAATGAAGAAGAGATAACATCTGGCAGGGTGGGGTTAGAAAGAAAAAAACAACCTCCTAGCCTAGATGTGGCTGGTTACTTGCCAGGGCCAAATAAAGAATTATTTCTTTATTTGAAAGATATTCATGTCCATAGCTGCCACAGTAGTCAGAACTATTAATGTTGCTTTTCTGTGAAAGTATCTTTATTTAATCTTGTAGAAATGGTGGAGATACGGATCAAAATATGTATGAGATTTGGATGATAGAACTTGTAGGTAGTAATGGGGATGTAATTATGTGGGTGAGAAAACAGCTGGGGAAAGAGAAGGTCTGCCATGGCCTAGACCTCCTATTCAGAAATGGGATGAGTAACTTATCCTGCTCCAGTATGAATTGGATTGTAACTAATAGAGGGGGGAAGGTGGGACCTAAGAGCTGGAAAGGATGGAAAAAAATGACATTGATATTTACAGACAAGGTTTTTGACGGGATGACCAATTTAACCATTAGTCTTCCTTTGATATTTGTGCAGAATTGACCAGAAAATGTCTGGAGACCATAGTGGGTATGAACTCAGTAAGGCCAAAGCTATTCTAACCGAAATGAAGTCCATCAGAAAGGCCATTAGCTCAGGAGAGAGAGAGAAACAAGATCTAATGCAGGTATGTACAACTTTAATTTTTTTTAACCGTACTTGTACTCTCTCAGGTCCTTCACATCTTCTTTTGGGAGAAAAATATCTGGCATTTGTAGAAAACCAAGTGATTATTTGACTTATGCTGTGTTCAAGCTTTGTCCTTGGGCTCACGAACCAAATGAGTTTGAATTTGGCCCAAAATAGGAACTTGGTGGGGAGAGAGTGTTAAAAAGTAGGACAGATACTGGAGAGACCAGGTTGGTTCTGAGGACCCCCTGCAATTTTTAATCTTTGGATGGCATACATTCAGTGACTCCTGGAGCCCCAGACTAGGGGATTCCTGATTGTATCATCAAGTCAAGTCAACAAAAATTTATGAAGTGCTGGCAATCTGCCAGGCCCGGTGCTGAGCTCTGGAGATATTCTCTGCTTATCTCAGGATAAGCAGAAAGAAAGACAGTCCCTGCCTGTCAATGAGCTTACATTCTAATCAAGGAAGACAACTTATTGACAACTCATGGAGGATCCTAAAACTACTTGGAAACGGCTTCTGGACTAAAGATGACCAGGGTCTAAGTAAATCACCTTAGACGATTCCCGTTGTAATCAGGAGAGATTGCTTGATGACACACAGTGAAATTCTCCAATCATCGCATAGAATTTAGCCATAATTCAGCTAACGTCTTGCATACAGTAAAGCTAATAGTCATTCACCTGCCTCATTCCCAGGACTGCAGACATTTGCAGATGGGTCAAAGTTTCATAAGAGAATAAACAAACAGACCATATTTAATTTGCTGAAGCCATACAAAGTGTATTTCAGATATTTTGAGCCCTGAACATAGGTAATTAGTATGATTGTTTAGTTTACCTTTTTTGGAGGAATATCTTAATACCACTGTGTTATTTCTATTCTTGACAAGACTTTTTCAGCCTTAAAATTAAAGTATCTCAAGTAGATGATTTATTTGTAGGATATTGGTCATATATATAGAGAGAAATATTCTTGGTTTTCTATAGCCAATAGACACTTTGGAGATTTCTTTTTAGATGCCCTAAAATAGACTTTAAAAATACCTCTGGTGAGGGTTAGCAGTGATTGACTGCTGAAACTTTACTTTTGTAAGTAGTCTGTTTTTGCACTATGAGAATCTTAATGTTTAATAATAAATAATTCTTTAAAACATTGGATCATAAAAAAATTAAATGTATCTTCACATGTCAGCAAATTTGTGGAGTTAAACCAGTTTTCTTATCTTTGAATCAAACTTTGGACTCATCTAGTACCCATAGTTAAAAGATGAAATTTTTTTTCTTAAGAAGATGAATTTTTTCCCTTGGTTACCAAACTGTAAAGAGCAAACAGTATTTACTCTGCTGGTTTCTACAAACACTGACAGGATTTTATATTATGCTTTAATTTTTAGGAGAAAAGCAAACTTTTTAAGTATCTTTAAAAATTTAGTTTAATAATGTTTCATTTGAGCCTGTATATAATTATTGGTTTTACCTTGAGAGGGGAAGGTTTTTCCTAAATATCCTGAGTATCAGCTTGGAGGTGCTTTCCAACTCTCTATGATGATCATTTGAAATTATGCCTGGGTTGCCATGACTCAGGGTTCTTCTCAAAGTTGGTATATTGTTTTTTTAATGTTGCTGTTTTTCCTGTTCTCAAAGAGGACCATAACATCAGGGAGATGACGCCATGACTTGTAAGTGAGTTGGATTTAAGTGAGGCCAGGCTGTGCAAGGTCACCAGCCTCACTTTCTCCTCTGGAGCCATCTGGGTCCAGTGGCAAGATATAGAGTGGGATGTCTAGAGATGGCCCCCATTCGATTTTTAATAGTTTTTCTTCATATGTATAGAAAGGAGTCTGTCCCTACTTAAAGCAAACCCAATTTATGAAAATCTTGTTTTACAAAACATAGAAATTGGACAAAGGGTGGGATGATTATTTATCACAAAAAGTCCTAGAGTTTTTTGGCTGTGTCACCCCTGACTATGTGACCCTAAACTAGTCTTTAGACTTCTTTGGGGCCTCAGCTTCCTCATCTATAGAATGAGGAGTTAGACTAAGTTATCTCCAAAGTCCCTTTAAGAGCTGAGATTTGTGACCTTAAAAAAAATCTGTTTTAAATTTTAGAATTCTAGGATTTTTTCAGTAAATAAGTGCATTAATGCATTCACAATGTGATTCATAAGAATTTCTATGACATATAAGCTATATATATATAAATACGTGCTTATAGTTCATGAAACTTTTTTATAGAGAAGGCATATATCCAGTATTAAATTAAAATGCTATTTCTTTTCATTTCTAGAGATCTTGAAAAAAAGATGGTCTTTGATATAGCTTATTGATATACATATAATATTATATACTCAATATAATATTATATATGTAATATATAAAATATGTATTATACATAACATATTAAAATATAATATTTAACATAACAATATTTAATAATATTTATAAGATTGAACATTCTCAAGCACCATTTTATCTCATATAGAAATACAAAACAATTTGTTTTATTGCCATTCTGTACCTTAACCATTTCAGTAAGAGTGCATATTCCAATGAAGTAATGAGCATTTCTTTCATGAGATTGGGTCAGTGTTTAATTGTGCTTTAAGGCGGGCTACCTTGAATAAAAATGTTTCATAAAATAATTTGTATTTCCTGGACAGAGTCTTGCTAAGCTACAGGAGCGGCTTCATTTGGACCAAAGCATTGGGAGATCAGAACCAGACTTAAGAGCCAGCTCTGTGAGCTCTCATTTATCTCTCTCCAGACAGACTCTCGACGCTGGGTCACAAACAGGCATCTCGGGAGATGTAAGTGGCTTTATGGAGAGGGAGGCTTGAATGATGTCACTAGGAGGACTTGATTCCAGTGGGAATTGAAAACAGGAATACCAACTAGATGCCAATGTTTGAAGTCCAGCCATACCAACTCAGTATTTTAACCTCATGAGGCAGGTCTAAAAAATCATAGCCCTGTTTTTTCTGGCTGGGGGCCAAGGTTATTCACATCCTTTCCATATGAACAGTTTTGTTTAATCTTCTTCAGGCTATATTCAGGTATTCTCCTGAAACTCTACAAAACTCATAGTTTGAATTTATGCTGGCTTTTTGTGTACATTTTACAATAATTTTTTTTAAAAAATCTGATGTGAAATAGATTTTAAAACCATAAAGAAAAACATATTTTTGAATCATTATTCAGAAGAAGGTAGGCGATAGTCATTTTTCTAAGTTTCCTTAATCCTTTTTTTTTGGTTCTTAGTTGTTTTGGAAGGACAGTAATGGATAGTTTTTCTTATATGTTCCTGATTGAGTTCCTATTCTCTCACCTTCTCTTGAACCATGATTATGAAAGTAAAAGTCAAGTAGAGGTTATGACCCTGGCTGACATTTGAAAAACTCTATGCTTAAACTTTGTTTTCATTTTGTGCAGTTGAAAGCTAATTGATGGAAATTTGGCTCTCAGAGACAAAGAAATTAGTTCCAGTTCATGTATTTTATTGAGCCTACACACCTGCCATAAAATTTCAGCCACCAGAAATATTTACCTTGAATGCAACATAAAGGAAAGATGTTTTCAGGTGCACTACGAAATTGATTATTTTCTTTTCTGTTACTTATGGAGGCTACCAAATATGTAGATTTATTTTTTTAAAATCCTAATTTGTGTAGAATTTTCTTAAACACAAAGAGTTACTTGTAGTTCCTGAAAATACCAATGATTTGCTTTATTCGCTACAAAATTAATTAGGTTTTTTTGTTTGTTTTTTTTCTTTTACTAGTTTGGAGCAAGAAGTAGAGCCAACTTAGCGGAAAAGGTCAGGTTAAGTCTCCGATATGAAGAAGCCAAAAGAAGGTAATAATGGGGATTATTTGTTTGTGTTCCGTGGGCAGGGGCTTCAAAATACGTCTTCTTTGCCGGGGTTAATCTTTGCTCCAATAGTGACACCTGCTGGCCGCTTCAAAGGTGAACTCGGGTTGAGGCAGACAAGGTTTCTTCCTTTAAGATTTATTTTCATTTTTAAAAATGTGCCTAGTAGAGTATGGGTTTCTATTTTTTTTTTTACGCGCAAGAGTATAAGGAGGCAGAAGAAGAGTTATGGGAGGTTGGGTGAGGTAGAGGTGGAATGTGCCCTGTTTTTTAAAGAAGAAAGGGCTTCTTAGGAACCCATTAAAGGATTCCTGTTGAACTGAAGAGGTTGGTTTCTCAGACGTGCAGGAATTGGATAATGTTGCCTTGACTCAGAGGCTTTGTCATTTGTCCTATTAAATATGAGAGTGGCCCAAATTTTGCCTGTACCAAGACTTGAGCTCAGTCTGTCCTTGAGGAGTTCAAAGAGGTTTAACACCTATAAGCTCAAACCCAAAGTAACCAAGGAATCCTTGTCCCCGAAGTGAAGGTCTCTTTATTTCATCTGTCTTTGGGAGCCCTGGGACGTTTCTTATACCTGTGTGATTGGCAATTCAATCTGAATAGTAAGGAAAGCAACTTTCTTATTTAGGTACTTTGTCAGATTTACGCACTTCCTTTCTTTCCTGCTTTGTGACTGCTCCAGTGTGGCCGAAGGGACTCCACTGTCCATCAGTTTCTTTTAAACTCCTACTCTGTGCTAGGCACTGTGCCAAGACTTGACCCTCGTCTAGCAGATGAACTTTAGGACTGTATTTTACTGCCCCTAGGTAGAACAGTGAATGGAGTGCTGGCCCTGGTCAGAAAGACCTTAGGTCAAATTCAGCCTCAAACACTTACCAGCTGTGTGACACTGCTCAGGTCACTTTATCCTGTTTGCTTCGGTTTCCTTATCTATCAAAGGCGCTAGAGAAAGAAATGGCAAAACTACTCCAGTATCTTTGCCAAGAAAACCCATAATGGGGTCACAAAAAGTCAACTAAGAATGAAAACAGAAAGGATTATATTTACCATTTTTTTTCCAGAGGGTAAAGAGCGAGTCCTTTTCTGTTAGTGTTATCTGCTTATATTTTCATTTATTTATTTATTTTTAATGAGGAAGAATTCTGGTGATGCCTTTGGCTTAATTATCTCCCTCATTCTAAAAGCTTAGAAAATGTCTTTTATCACTTGGGAAAACACAAGGGGAGAAACTATTTTATCTTTCTAAATTTAAAATTTGGTAAAAGTGGAGAGCTATCATAGAGTTGGTTTCTCCTAGAAGGAAGAAGGCCATTTTAGTATGAAGTTTCCATTGAGGACTTTAACATGAAGAATATCTTGTTTGGTTATTGAAGAGTACGATTGTTATTGAGGGTGGTGATAAATTTTAAAAACTAAAAAATTTTTAAATTAAAAAAAATTTAAAATTAAAAAAAAATTGTTTGTCTCCTTAATTAGACTGTGAGATCCTTGAGATATGAGACACTTTTGTTTTGTCTGTCTTTCTATCCTCAGTATGTTGTAGGCACTTAATAAATGATTACTGACATGACTTAAAATAATATATTTCCTCAAACATACATATATTAGAGATTATAGTCCTAAGAACATAAATCTTATTTTACCACCTAGGAATGCAAATATTGATTTTCTTTAGTGCCTAAAATACAGAGTTGAATGCTGAACCTCTCCTTTTCCTCTTTTTAATTATCTTCATTCAGCATTTATTCAACAAGTGCTTACTATGTGCCATGAACTGTGCTACATTAATTGCCTATGCCATGTTATAGGTTTTTTTTTTAAAAAAATTGTATTGCTATCCTTTTTTTTTATATCACCTTCCTTTCCAGATATATCTTTTCCCACCCCCACCCCCCCACCCAGTAAACTAGTTAGCCCTCAAGCGAATATAGAAGAAAATAAGAAAGGCAGGGGAGGGAATAAAATCAGCAAAACTAACCAGTATATCTGTCGAGTCTGAAAATATGTGTAATATTTCACACCAATAGTTCCCCACCTCTGCAAAGAGGAGAGACAGATTCTTTTTCTCATCATCTTTTCATTGTAGCTTATATCTAATTGGTAGTCTAATTTAAAACGTGTTGTTGGAGTTTTTTCTTTTCTTTTGTTTTAAGCAGTGGTGTCAGTTTTCTATTAAATTCGCCTATGGTATAGCCACAATTGGACAGCTTTAGAATAGATGGTGGTGAAAGCTACCCACCACCCTGGCTGTCCCTGAAACCTGTTACTAAAGGCTTGTTAGCATTTATTCTAACAATTCTAACTGCAAATATATCTACAAAAAGCCAAAATTCAAGTTTATTTGGTAAGTTGGAGGGACTCTTTTTTTTTAATTGAAGAGGAAAAAAAACCAACTTTATATCTTTAACCCATTTTTAACAGGAAAAATCTAACACTTATATTTACACACACATATACACACACTTACCCCCATTAATGAAGGTGAAACTGACAGGTTGTATTTAAAGAGTCTATCATTGTAGTGCCTTTCAGTTTAAACTAGTTAGATGGTTATGTTCCTTGAGGGCGGGAAATATCTCTTAGGCTTCATTTTCTGCCCCCTGTGATGCCTTATATATCTTAGCGAATCAAATCAGATAACTTAGGTAAAGAGCTTGGCAAACCTTAAAGTGCTCTAAAAATGCTAGCTGTTATTATTATAATATTTGTTGACTGAGTGATTAGAATAAGCACAAATTCACTTTTAAGTGTGTTTTTCATGTCCCTAAAAAGTAGCAAATAGATAGAACCCGCTGCTCTAGCACAGAGACACAGCAAGGTAGAAGATTTGAGTAGTGTATGGCTCCGAGCTATACACCGTTAGTGAAGCAAAAGCAGCAGAGAGAGTTGTTTTGAATATAATTCAGAAATTTTATTCATTTCACTCAGTGAAATAAGTCATAAGAAACGACCTCCATAGCAAGAAATCTACATTGGGGACGCGTGCATGCCTGAGGCCATCACTTTATACTGCTGAATCCCTTACATAACTTTTCATCCCTGTAACTTTGGATAAAATTAGACTTTGGACCCTTAATATATTAAACATTTGCATGCCTACTGTGTGCAAGGAAATATATAAGATTTTCCTCTGGTTAGCACACCATTAAGCATAGCAGAGACTTCTGATGCCCTTTTTTCCCCTAGGAATTCTAAACATTTTTGTTCATATTCTTTTATTCATACTCTTTTACCTTGAAGCCTCCTCTAGAAAATACATCTGAAATTCAGCAGCTATTTCATGCTTGACTTGTAAAAAAAAAAAGTGTCCTTTTCTCCCCAACTTTATACAATACTGCCCCCAGTTTGTTTCATTAATTACCTCACACCACAACTTAAGATACTGGCTCTAGCCCATTTTGGTGGCAGCGCTCTTGAATAACCACTTTTAATTTTATTGTAAAGCTACTGGTAACGCTGAAACGAAGATAAATCTCCAGGGTCTGTGCTTATGTTGAAAATGCTTCTTCCTACTGAATTCTGAATAAATAAAGGAGTGGGCTTTGTTTCTCTCAAACCTGTTTTCCCCTTCCAGCCTTTGTTTTATGTGCTTAATGAAGCTAATAATATCATGCTTATTTAGCATTTTGATGATTAATTTTCCAGGACGTTGAGGCAGTTGTTTATAGTTTTGTGGTGAAAGCTGAGGAATAGCTGATGTTACATCCATCATAAGTGCAGACGGTGGATGAAAATCCAAAGTACCCCTCATGTACAAGTGCCAATTTGATATGGCAAATATATTTTTACCTAAAACAAAGCTTATTGTGGTGGGATGTAGGATCATTTCTGACTTCATCCCTCATTGGGTTTTTATGTGTGTTTTCTTTTTCACCTGTCTTGTTTTCTTTAATCTTAAAAAAAAAAAAGAAAAGTGATGGTGGGGGGTGGGAGGGTTGTTTTTCCGTCCTGGTTTTACTTTCTCCTGCTACATGTTCCTTGGTATCTTACTCTTATCATGATGCCATTTTTTTTTTTACGGGAACATTGACTACTTATGCAGAGACCATGGTGTGCTCGCTCAATAGTGCCCTTAAATCGTATGCTTATAGTCAAAATAGTGGAAACACCCCATTTTTCCCTTTGGTTTCATGGTGAACAAACCCCATTGCTTTAACATTATGCCAGTAGGGCTACAGAATTCAGTTGTCTTGACTGGAGCTAAAACTAACCCAGGCCAAGGTCTCCCACTGCATCCAGGGCCATCTCCAGTCACCCTGATCTATAGCTTGCCACTGGCTCCAGAGGAGAAAGTGAGGCTGGTGACTTTGCCTAGCCCTCCTTCACTTAAATCCAGTTGACTCGCAAGTCATGGCATCACCTGCCAGTGTTAAGATTGAATTTTAGTTGAAGCTAGGCCTCATCCAGGTGGAAATGTGAAGTTGGAGAAGTGTGTCTCTGATGATGAGAGGGTACTCCTTTCACACTGTTTTCCTAATGTCCACTGGTGCTCACTGTCCTTTCTTGTTCTCAGCTATCTGTTTTTCAGAAAACATCTGATTTTTTAAAAACAAGACAAAAAATGAAGTCACAGTAAGGTATAAATCATGGCTAAGGCCAGGGTTAATTTCCAGGAAGCAGGAGCCTCAGGGTGAATCATATTTTGCACCCCTGACATTAAGATATTGATGCAGGTGAAGCCAGTTTACAATTACCAAGGAAGGGGAAAGAGGCTGCCAGAAATTATAGCCTGAGGAGAATGCACACAGGGAGGAAGCATCCCGGCCACTGGCTTTGCCCTAATTTGGGGAGTGGGAAGGTTGATGGGAGAGTTGGTAGTGTGGAGTGTATATGAAACTTGGGTGTTTTGGCAAAACCGTATCGGGTCACATGCTTCCCTCTACCTTCCTTCCTAGCAGTTTAGTAACAGTATTTCTGGGCCTGAATCACTTGCTTATTCCACCTAGTCAAATCAATTTGATTAACTGTTTACTGACACTAGGGATATAAAGACCAAAAAAATATAAAAATCATAAAACATAAAGTATATGTTAAAAACATAAAGTAGTTAAATATAATATAAAAAGCAGAAATGAAATTAAAAAATGAAAAACCCTGCCCTCAAGTAGCTTATACTCTCCTTGCAATGTTCCTGAGCTTACCATGATGGATAGGCAGAGATGAGTATGATTCCCTAGGGACTAAAGTGATGTCACCATCAATAGTATTTCCATTTAGTGGAAAGAGTACTAAATTTGAGGTTCAGATCTTCGCTCTGTGGTTTAACCATTTGTGTGCTCTTAGGAAAATCATTTAATGTCTCTGGGCCTCAATTTTCTCATTTGAAAAATGAGGAGTATTCTCAGGCTAGGGGTATTAGAAGACTTGTGTTCTCTTCTAAGTTTGTAATTCTACGAATTAAATGCTAATCATAGAGTTTCAGACTCCCACAGTCAATGGGGAATAGAAATGGTTAGGAGCCTTCCAAACATTACTCAGATTGGAATATTTGAGCTGTCAGCTGACTCCACCTACCCACCAACCCTGCTCTGCTGCCCCTGGAACTTGACTCCTTTTATAAGCCCTTTCTGTATCGTTCTTTTTGTTCTTTCATAAGATGATGGGGAAATGAATCACTAAGATTAAATGATTTATCAAGGATGCAGAGAATGTTGAAATCACAGAAGACTGTGGTTAAGGGCTGTTGTTTTTAGGATGGCCTCAGACTAGATAAAATTTCCCTCCAATTAGTTAAATTATTGACATTCTAGTCCACATCTAAGCTCTCCTGGGTTGTCTTTCCTAGAAGTTGTAAAATATATTCATTTCCTTTGCTTTTTTTTGTCTCCTTAGCATGGCCAATTTAAAAATTGAGCTATCCAAGTTAGACAATGAGCCCTGGCCTGGGGATTTGGATGTCGAGAAGGAGAAACTGATGCTGATTAATGAAAAAGAAGAATTTTTGAAAGAGCTTCAATTTGTTACACCTCGAAAACGTAGTCAGGTTGAGTTGGACTACCTGGAAGGCCAGAGGAGGCTTCTAGAGGAAGAGCTTCTGTCCGTGAGAAACACACCCAGTCAAGCCCTCGCTGAGAGGTACGTTTCATCCCCGTGGTCACCTCAAGCATTTCTCACTACAGCTTAACCTATGTATCATTTTGCAGAATCTGAACTAGGGCTTGATGAACCATTTTCCTCTGGGAAACAGTCTGTGGAATGGCTTAATTAAAGTCATTGAAAACACACACACACACACACACACACACACACACACACACACACACCCCCCGTCTGGTCATTTCGTTTGTTCTGGGTTTGCATGAAAATGTCTGTGACGGGTTTTAAATCACAGAGAATGTTGACATGCCATCAGGAATGCAGTACATCATTTACTAGCTTTGATAACAACAGCTGCAAACTATTGCCCTCTGATAATGAAGATTATCTGGAGTGTTACAGCACCTGAAATTTCCTATTCTCAGTTTTATTACTCACAAGAATGCAGAGGTTTATTGCTTTTTGTTTTGCAGAGAAAATACAACCTTCTCTAACTGCCTTTGATATTTTCACAGGTCACAGAATGTTCAATTGGCTTTTGTTTGTCAGTGGAAACCCCCCTCAGAAGCAGGTGCAAATGTGAAGGGGAAAACTTGAAGCAATTTTCAGACTTTGTTTCGGTGGGAAGATGTAAATTGATCATTTAACCTAAAGAGGCCCATTTCTGTAAACCAATCATTTAGGAGACATAGAAATAGAGCCTTTTAGATTAGGTTGTAATTAACTCCTCCAGTTAGGCTGTGGAAATGTAGTCCCCGCTGATTAATACAGACAGACAAGGGTCTCTCCGACGGCTTGGCCTTCCTTCTAGAAGCTGAGCTAATGCGGGGCTGAGGGGGTTGAGAAACACTGAAGATACACGCTTAGGGTAGTTCATGGAACCTCTCCCAGATAGGTATTGCTGCCTTTGCCAGATCTCTGGTCAAGAAATTCACATTGTTTTTATTCTCTGTGACCTGGTACAACCTTTTAAAATACCCACAACCGTTGGCTAAAATATGCTTGGAAGTATTTTGCATTCCTCATTTATTTTGTGCTTTTCGCTTGTCTTCACTGCCAATACTTCGATGAGGGCTTTGCCTGCATGGATCTAAAATAACTAGTTGAAAAGGAAGGAAATTCAAAGAAGCCAGTTATTGGTGAACAGACGGTGTTAACTCAGTACTAGGTTTTGTTCTTGAGGAGGTGTTTAATACAAACCAGTCGACCAGCATTTATTAAGCACCTACTATATACATGACAAAGATTGCCCTTGTTCTCAAGTTGCTTATATTCTGTTGGGGGAGGGATAACTAGATCTGGCCAGATAGAGAGGAAGACTATGTTGGTGATGATCTAATGTTGAAAGTACTCTGGGATTGATTTTTCAACATGATCTTTTTTTTTCTTTTAAAAAAATTAATTTATTGTTTTCAACATTCACTTCTATAAGATTTTGAGTTCTAAATTTTCCCCCCTCCCCAGGATGGCATGCAATCTGATATAGGCTATACATGTACAGACATATTAAATGTGTTTTCACATTAGTCATGTTTCAACATGATCTTAAAAAGAGAACATACCAAAAAAAAGTGGAGAGTCATGGAGAGTATTATTACCATAAAAAGCAAGTGAGAAGACAGCAGCCTCCCTCTCAGTCCATCTCCCTGCTTCCTCACCTCTTGAAAGTCTCATTTATGAGTCTATGCATATGTTAAGGGTTTCTTTGATGAAAATATGTAAAGGGAACATGTTAATTTTGTAAATTTTTATTTATTTGCTTTTTGTTTTCAACATTCATTTCTATGAGATTTTGAGTTCTAAATTTTCTCCCCCTCCCCAAGAAGGTGTGCAATCTGATACAGGCTATAGAATAGGTTAATTTTTGCAGATGATTTTCTATGGTGGATTACATTTTCCTAGTCTTAGAGTCAACTGTCAGGTGTAGAGAATATTAAATCCTTCAATGTTTACTGCTGGATGGATTTCTAAAAAGTTGGGAAGAGCGACTAAACTATAACTTTGTTATAGTCAATATAATTTCAGAGCCATTCTGGGATCATTTTTTAAAAAATTAATGTAGTATTTGTCTTCCATCTGTCAAACCCTGAGCCTTGGCTTTCCCTGGGGCTGCCTGGTAAGATGGAGGGGAGGTATACATAGGCTGGAAGAGACATGGAAGGACCAGGAGGATAAGGAGGAACATTCACAAATGTTGGGGTACAGAAATGGCTCCATCCCATGGTGAAGAGGATGAGGAAGGCCACCATCAGGTAGAAGAGCCCCATGGCCTCAGATAGGGCAAAGCCCAAGATGGCATAGGAAAAGAGCTGCTGCTTCAGGGAAGGGTTCCTGGCATAACCAATGATGAGACTTCCCAACACAGTCCCCATCCCAGCTCCAGAGCTGGCTACCCCCACAGTGGCAGCCCCAGCCCCAATAAACTTGGCTGCTGTATCAATATCCCTTGAGATGGCACTAGTTTGGAATTCATATATGGGACAAGTGAAGTCAAGGGACCTGATGCTACCAAAATGCTGAGGTTCTCATCTGTCCGAATCTCTGGTCGTTTTAGCACCACTGCAGATAAGCTCTTCACAAGGGCAGGGGTAGAGATGAACTTGGCACAGGCATACATTCTCAGAGGGTGAGGGGCAAAGCTGAAGAGCTGCTGGCAGAGCAGAGGAGACAGAGAGGGGGAGCTTTGGGATCATTTTTCAAGCCATCTCAAAGAGTAAATGATTCCCAAAGAGAACCCCCCTAAAAAAAAAGTGATAGAGAAAGCAAATCCTGACAATATGAATTCCTTTTTCTCATCTTTATAAAATCTTTATTTGAATGATCTGTGATGAAAACAAGATACAGGGAAGCAAGCCTTACTGATGTTCTTACAGAAGACCACATCCTTATAGTTATGCAAGTCACTGACAGGTTGAGAGCACATGATACAAGATCTTGTATTATCTGTTTTTTTGAAAAAAAAAACCCTGTTTTTGAAGACTCTTATTAAACAAGTTATCTCCTATGCATACATTAAAGTTATAGAAGACTCTGTCACAGGCAAGTATGTAAAAAAGTTTGTTTAGTGATCTGCTGGTATCAAGCAGGATATAAAACAGTGTACTTATCAGACATATTCACTAGTGTCATAAAAGATGACCTTAAAAAAAAAAGATGACATTTAGATGGCATTAAGTATAGCCCACATTGGAATAAGAATCAATCAATAAACATTTATTAAGTACTTACTATGTGCTAGGCACTGTACAGAGGGGTACAGAGAAAAGCAGAAACACAAACTCACACACACACTGAGGAGCTGACACTCTAATCATCCCTATACTATTTCCCACAACCGGCTTTTGAAGGGAGATCTCTGACAAGGGGGAATCCACTAGCCTATTCCTCTTTGGACAGCTTAGTTTGTTGGGAGAGTTTTTCTTAGATTGAGTCTAAATGTGCCTTTTTGCATCTTGTACCCATTATTCTTAGTTTTTTTTTTTTTCTGGGGGCATCCAGAAAAAAAGTTCTTCCACATACAAGTCCTTCAAATACTTACTGGACCATCTCCAGTCATCCTGTTCTATATCTTGCCACTGGACCCAGATGGCTCCAGAGGAGAAAGTAAGGCTGGTGACTTTACACAGCCCTGCCTCACTTAAATCCAATTGACTTGCAAGTCATGGCATCATGTTCATGATGTCATGGTCCTCTTTGAGAACGAAAGACAGACCACAGGACCTTCAGATGCTTAAAGACAGACCCCATACTAAACCCCTCCAACTGATCCTTGTGTGTTCCAATCTCTGACCCTCTCTCACAGATGTACTTGCCTTCTAGTTGTTATCCACCACATAGCACCAATTGGGCTGAGTACCCCAGAGTAGAGTACAGCAAAACAGGTTATTGTTGGATGGATTGACCCTCACTTCCATCCTGGGCACCCTGCTTTTCTTCATTCCACCTAGGACAGGTTCAGTGGTTGTGTCAAACTGCTGATTCACTGAAATTACTAGAACTTTTTTTTTTCTTAATAGGAACTATTTATTGTTTAACCATGCCTCTCTCATCTTGTGTTTGGGAAGTTGATTCTTTGATCCCAGGTATAGGATTGTATTCCTTTTAAATTTAATTTATTATATCCAGCCTATTGTTCTAATCTCCAGACATTTTTTGGTATCCCAATTTTTTCATCTGACGTTTTACCCTCCCTCCCAGCCCTAATAACCATGCCAACCATGGCCTAACCCAAACAGTTGATAAAAATGTTGAAGCGCTTGAGGTCAAGAAATGAATTCCTGAGGGCACTCCATGAGAGACTTCCCTCCAACTGTACATAGATCTGTTAATATCTATCCTTTGTAATTGTTACAGGTCTTATTTTTTAAAAAAATTAATCTGACAAACATTTATCCCCTACACTCCCTGTCCATGGTACTAAAGATACAAAGATGGGGCGGGGAAAGTGTCTCCTCTCGGGAGGCTTAAAACCTAGTTCGGAGATAATGAGTCAGATGAAAGGGAGAATGTGATAAAGGCTTAAACGTCATCCAAAGTGCTTTGAGATAACCGAGGTAGTGTCCTTAAGATCTAACTAAAAATCACCATGATCTCATATAATAATGCATATGTAGGAGGGTTATATTTTTGTGTTCTGGTTGGCATCAGGGGTACTTGAGACACTTGATAAAGACTATATAGCCACAGGTGTTTAATATGCTGCTAAAAAATTCATGTCAGCAGTTCTCCTTGTGGCCTGAGACTGCCCTGGGTCTTGGCTATACCTACAGGCGGCCTCCAGAGGAGAGAATGCAGTGTTTTCAGGTTGGGAAGTCCCTGACAGAAGCCAGACCTGTTGACAGGAAAGATATAGCATAATATTGTGTTTTTAATCAGGCCTGTCATTGATAGATAATTCTGCTATACAAGGAAGTGAATTTTGGTTTTAATTGCTTGGACTTTTGACTTTTTGTTTTACATTCGTGTTATAGCTTAAATTTCTTTTTAGTAGAGAAATATTAGGATATGTGATTTTGCCTCATGGGGGTCAGAGGGGGAGGCAGTGCTGTGAAAATAGAGAATGATAAAATAACTATGTTTTGTTGCGTGTAAGTAGGTTTTGCATGGCATTGAAGGTGAGCAGCATGAGTCTCCTAATGAACTTGTATCTGAATTTAGCCACATTCTAGGTCTCATGGCCTCTCTCCCAGGTGGAAGTCATTAGTCTTCTGGAGATTTGTGTTTTTTATTGTTCTGTATTGACTGACCCTCCAAAGTGACCTTCTGAGATAGTCATCCAGCACCCTGACAAACAAATACCAACCCTTTGGACCAGAGTCAATGGCCCATTGTTGGGAAGAAAAAAAAAAACAACTTTTTTCATTCTTCTCTTTTTTTCATTATGTTTTTTTTTATCTTAGTTTATGTATATATTTCTGTTTTGCCTTTTTTTTTGCCTACTGTTGAGTTAAAATGTAGCACCTTGGAAAGCAGTTTGTCCCTTCATTGTCAATAGGGGAGCAGTTAATGGCAAAGATGGAACTTATAAAAGGGGATTTTCTGCATAAAAAAATTCAACATAGGACAAATGTGCTCCCCTTCCCAGTGATTTCCTTTCAATATCTGCATGCAGTTGTCAGACAGCTTACTAATTATGTCCCCAAAATCTTCCTCCATTTTTCATGTGGGTTTTTCCTTTTTTTTTTTAATGGTAATATTTATCATCTCTAACCCTCTGGATTTTCAGTCACTCAGTAGGATTCTGTAACTCTGCACTTCTTGGTTTCTCTATACAGCCTTGTAATTTTCACCTCACTCGCTACATGACAAGAAAGAACAAGTTCACCATCTCGTGACTGAGCATATCGGGGAAATTCTCTGGTCTTAGAACTGTGATTTCATTGACATAGGGAAACTCCTGGTGAGAAAACACCCTCCACCAATGCAGACAGACCAACATTTCCTCTGTTTTGCAGCTTATGTAGTCTTAGAGAACATCCTGGAGCACTGAACAATGAAGTGCCTTGCTGGTTACCCTCGGCCGTAGGTCTTCCCGACTTCAGGATCTATTCTTTAGTCTATGCCGTAATGCCTTTTTCTTATTCAGGAAATAAGGAAGAGTAATGGAGTACTTACGTCTCAGAAAATCATTAGGTAAAAGTAATTGTTCATGGGGAAAAAGATGGACAATTTAGGACTTAGCTTTTACATTTCTACCGCATGTAGTATTATTGAAAATATAAAGACACAGTGGTTTTTCATAGGATCCGTAGCGGCTTCTGTGTTACTATCCTTTCATATATTACTCTACTACATTCTTTCATATACCATTTGTGAATTTTAGGTTTTTTCCCACAAATTTATATGTCTTACCATTCTGGTATCCCTCGTAGCAAATAAATTTCTTTTTAAAGAGGTCACAAAGAGGAAGTTGATGCCATGTGTGTGTGTGTGTGTGTGTGTGTGTGTGTGTGTGTGTGTGTGTATGCGTGTTTAACCATTAAAACCACTTTAATACCTGGCTTCTGAGAGTTGGAACAGAAATATGGTTCAAGTGAGATTTATCTCCTTCTTGCTGTTAAAATAAAAAGATGCAGCCAATGGACATTTGCAGTACCTACTGTGTGGATGTCGCTGTACCAGACATTGAGGGTGGGAAAGATGGTGGAGAATGCGGTGACAAAGAAATAGAATATGTGGTCTTTGCTTTCGAGAACTTTCTAGTTTTGACAAAGGAGGCAAAATAGGGACATCTGAAAAGTTAAAGAACAGCATTAAATGACAATCCAAGACCGTGATGGAAGGAAGATGTCACAGGGCACTGAATGATTGATTACCAAGTGAATTTTTGATTTAATAGAAGTTCAGAAGTGGAAACACCCTCTGGGCTGAGATGGTCAGAGAAGAATAAGATTCCACCTTGCCTCGATTTTTAAAAATAACAGATCCTCACTTCTTAATGCAAAGTTAAATTCTCTATACAGCCTTGATACAAAATTCTTTTTGTGAGATGTTCTATTTTAAAAATTCATTAAAAAATGTTTCTCTTTCAAAAGACATGGATTTTGCCAGCTACTTGGCTTTTTCCAGGCCTTTAAATACCTTTATTTTAAAGTTACTTATTTTATGTTGACTTTTTCCTCCTGGTTGGTTTTTTGTTTGTATTTGTCCGTTTAAAAAAAAACTACCAACACCTGCCTCCACTACTTTCTAAAACATACCTTTGAAAACTGTGAAGCAGAAATTTAACACCTCTTGAAGCATTAAAGAAAAATGCCAAGAATTACTTTTGATTTTAAAAAATAGTGATTGTGGTGTTGACACTTCCAAAGGGAGATGCTTATAAATAAAATATGGGCATGTTTCTCTAGCACCTAAAACATACATAATATTTCAAAGAGTTTAGAAATAAGAGATTTTTATTTCTCCAAAGAAAATGAGCTGATTTTTATATTCATTACTCATTGCCATATCAGGTCAAAGTAAGGAAGCCTTGCTTATGATCTCTAATAAATATTTGTCCAATTGAATTAGAAAAATAAATTTTGGATTTTTCATAGGCAGTGTACAAATTCCTTTTGGTACAAAACATTAAAACCCCATATTCTTGTTATGTTTCAAGGTCATTTTGTTTTTCCAAGTCTAGAATTAACTCAATAAAATAATCTTTTTTTTTAAACTCACAAACTCCTTTGCTGTCAAAGTGTTTTATGATAGATACAGGTGATGGGCTATATGTAGGAATGACCTGACAGTCACTTTTATATCTTCTTGCCTAAACAAACTGAAATTAACTTTATATCATTATGATGGGACTGTTTAAAACAATTAGTTTTTGTTCTTTATTGAAAATTATAACCTGAGAATTTTTTTCATCAACCTTAGAATAAAAGTACAGTAAATTGGCTGGCTATTTATAATATTTAATTATTACCATTTAACATTTTTATAATATGAAACCCAGAAATTGTATATTAAATCTATACAGTATATGCAATCCATATATTTTTAAGGCTTTCTCTCTGTTCTTATTCTCTTCCTATCCTTGGTGGTTTGAAACAGTTTGATAATTAGTCCATTTTAAAATGACAATTTGGGTGTGATTTTTGTTTTAAAATCAGAATGAAGTTATTTGGTTCTGTCTTGCTTAGTCTGGGTATGCTTAATTCTCCTTAAGTTATTTATTTGTGTTATTTCCTCGTTTCTTAGAATTTTATTTCCACTAGTTTCATTCTCTCCAAAATTATTGAGTGTTGTTTCCATGGAAAATACTGTGCTAGATAAATGCATTGGAGATATAGAAAAAAAAAAAGAAGACAGAATAGTCTCTGGCCTTCTGAGCTTGCAATATAGGCTTTTGAGACATTTTTGTGTAATAAGAATATTTTCTTTACCTCATATTTTTTTTCCTTAACCTGCCTAGCCTCATTCATTTACTGAAATAGTTTAAAATGATTACTCTTTACTGTGTTTTTCTAGGCTAAAGTTGGAAGAAAGAAAAAAGGCACTGCTACAAAGACTTGAAGAAACTACGAAATTAACTACTTATTTGCATTCACAGATTAAAAGGTGGGCCTGCATTTCATATTCTCACAGTGAGTTCTGCAAAGGTGTAGACTCATTTGATTGTTTAGGGGTGGAGGACGGATTAGGCTCCCTTTCAGTCAAATTGGAATTTATCTTTTATTTTCTTCCACTTCATTTTTGACTTTTTTGAAGTTGAAAATGTCATATAGTTAGGATGTACTCTGATGTGCTTTTAAAAAATGAGCTGTTTGTATTAAAATATGGATAACTTAAAGTTATGTAGGTGTATTTTTATAAAAAGTTCATGATAACATGGTTGTGAATATCTTTTGAATTTGAGTAAATTCATAAGAATATCAAGCTGTAGTTTTTAGGGATGTAAAGAATATTTTATGCTTGCAAACTTTATACTTTACAAATATATCCTTTGCCACTTAGAAAAAGACTTTTCCTGCTTCAAAGCAATTGCATTTAAAAAAAATAACTAACAGCGTATTTCCTCATGGTAGTTGGGACCTTGATTTTTTTTTAAGATTTAGAGAAAGACAATCATTTTTAACAAGTATAGAATTACTGATTGCAGATTAAAACATTCATAAGGGCAAGAGTATAAATTCCTGAGTAAATGTAGAGCATAATGATAGCCAGTGATTTATTTTATTTTTGGATACCTCCCACTCTCCTGCTGGCATTTGGAAGAGGAAAGGATTGTGGTCATATTTGCCAGATCTTTCAAATTTATATATTTTTTAAAACAAGTGTTTTGTGTTCGGTTTTATTTCAGTCTCTCTGCCAGTACATTGTCCATGTCTTCAGGGAGCAGTCTGGGATCGTTGGCATCCAGTCGGGGATCTCTGAACACCTCTAGTAGAGGGTCGCTCAATTCCCTCAGTTCCACGGAGCTCTATTATAACAACCAAGGGGATCAAATTCCAGACTTGGATTATCAGTATAAACTAGACTTTCTATTACAAGAAAAAAGTGGTTACATTCCTTCTGGACCCATTACCACCATTCATGAAAATGAGGTGGTGAAATCCCACAGCCAGCTGGGCTACAGTGACTCATCTGGATCCTCGGCAGCAGGCCATGCTCCAAAATTGACTGAGCCGCCCAAATCTGTGACGTCCCTCTCCTCCAGATCTTCCCTGTCCTCCCTGTCGCCTCCTGGTTCTCCTCTAGTTCTGGAAGGTACTTTTTCTATGTCTGCGCAGGATCCTCCTCTCCACCAGCTCACCGCAGACTTTGAAGACTGTGAATTGACTAGCCATTTTGCAGACATTGGCCTTACCGAAAATCAGATGCTGCTGGACTCAGATGCAGGAATAGCATCAGAGGCTCTTGCAGAGGACAAAGATGTTAATGAAGGTGTTAGGGAGTCTTTATCACCATTAAGTGAAGGAACTGCAGGTAAAGAGAAAAAAATGCCACAGAATTGCTATATTGTCAGCTCCTTGGGGGTAGGGATGGCGCCTCCAGAGGGAAGTTATGCAGCCTTTTTCTTCCTTCTGTTTACTCCCCTGACTTTAATTTAGTAGGCAAAGGTAAGCACTTTGTTTTTATTAGCACGCCTAGAAATATTTTTGCTTTATTATGGAAAAAATCTCTCTCTCTCTCTCTTTGACAGGTTTAATCATCAGGTGCCTGCTCTGGGTGGCATTTGAATTATGGCCAACCAAATAGCGTCAGTATTATCCCTGGTAACTGGGAAAGCATCTATGTACCCTAGTTCCTATTTCTTAAATGTATTTAGAGTCTGAAATAGTATGGCAGAGAAAGGGGTTCACTTTTAAAAGATGGCTTAAGACAGATTAAAACTAAGGCAATTAGCATATCAGCTAATTAGCACCAGGGTTCAATGTCTAAGATGCCTAGGGAATTCTGTGCGAATACTATTTTTGTCTCATGCCAACCTCCCCTGTTTGTTATAAAGCCAGTTCTGAAGTGGTTTTTTTTTTTGAATGTACAGTATTACTCTGCCATCTTCTGGCCACATGAGTAATCAACAGTCTAGAGTGGAGAGAATTCACAGTATCTTCTTGTGACTGTGCTTAGCTTTAAGTTGGAGAATTCAGGCTTCACTTGAATTGTCTCCTCTAGCAGGTCAGAAAAAGTTTTGATGCCTTAGGTATACTGGTCAGCCCGCCAAAGTGAAGAGCTGTTTCAGCATAATGATAATGTACCAAAGTAGTGTACTAACAGTTAGCTTGATTAAAAAATAAATAGAAGATAGTATTCCCTTATTAGAGGCCAGAATAATGTCCAGAGTCTGCATATCTTATATGCTAATATAAAATATTAACATATTTTATTAGCATATTTATTACCATCCTTTAGAAAATTGAGGTTTTTTTTTTTTTTAAAGTATTTTGTGCTGTTCTTTCAAAAGGCACTTTCACATCTGTTAATTATGGAACACTCCTCCTTTTTCATAGGTCCTTCATTTCATCCTGCTTCCAATGCCCCAGAAGATCTGTGATTACTACATTGGTGCAGGGGCTCCTTTCATTACTGCAGATCCTCTTCCTTTTACACTTTAGGAGAGCCCTTTATAAGTATCTCTGGCCTAAAAATGTCACCCGCGTGATCAGCCTTCTGGTGATGAACCCGTCTGACTTTGCAAGGCAGATCCAGTCTTCACTCGAAGATTTTTAGTGAGAGGGAACTTTCTGCCCCTGGAGGGATCTTGTTCCACTTTTGTATAGCTCTAATTGATAGGTAGTTTTTTTTTTCATCCTATCAACCTTCCCACCGCTGCCAGCTGTTTTCCCACATACAGACCCATCCGTCACCCTGGTTTGCCTCACCTGACCTGCGTATTCCCTATTTCTTTCTCTTTCCATTGCCCTGGCTCTTCTGCCTTATTCCATGAGAGCACCAGGCTGCTTCTGGCTTGGCCTCACTTCTTCCTTTCGTCTGTTGTCCTGGTTTCTGTTTTAAGAAGAGAGACAGACAGACAGACAGTCAGCAGGGACCTACATTATGGCTCTCCTGATTATATTCTCAAAATATTACACTAAGGTCCCCTTTTCCCTTAACAAGATAGCTAAAAGTGTTAGCTTTTCTCCATACATCTTCTTACATTCTCAAAATATTTCAGCAAAGTCCCCCTTTCCCTTAACAAGATAGCTAAAAATATTAGCTTTTTTCCCATACATCTTCTTACATACTCAAAATATTTCAGCGAAGTCCCCCTTTCCCTTAACAAGATAGCTAAAAATTTTAGCTATTTTTCCATATATCATCTTACATTCCCAAAATATTACATCAAGGTCCCCTTTTCCCTTAGCAAGAGAGCTAAAAATTTTAGCTATTTTTCCACGTATCCTCTTACATTCTCAAAATATTCCAGCAAAGTCCCTCTTTCCCTTAATAAGATGGCCAAATTTTTTTTTAGCTGTTTATCCATACGTCTACTTACATTCTCAAAATATTTCAGCCAAGTCCCCCTTTCCCTTAACAAGACAGCTAAAACAATTTTAGCTGTTTATCCATATATCTTCTTACATTCTCAAAATATTTCAGCCAAGTCTTCCTTTCTCTTAACAAGATAGCTAAAACAATTTTAGGACATTTTCCCAAATATCCCCACCCCCTACTAGCTGTTTCCAAGGTCCAGGTTCCTTTCCCTTGACTTTTTCCTTCCCTTTTTCCTTCTCTCTTTACCCTCACCAGTCTTTTTTTTTAATTTATTTTTTATTTTTATTTTATAACCTCACCAGTCTTCATAGGAACATAGATTTATAGCTGGAAGGGACCTCAGAGGTCATGGAGTCCAAGCCTCTTATTTTACAAATGACAAAATGGAGGCCTGGAGAGATTAACTGACTTGCCCAGGGCCTTTCTGCCTGTGTTTGAGTCTGGATTCAGCTCCAGAGTTTCTCTTTACCGACTGCGTGGGGTTGCTTCATCTCCCCATGACAGCATGAGGTAGAGTATGAGGTGGATCCCAACAGCTTCTAACCTCTTCACTTTTTAGTACAGTTTAACAATGAATTATTCTGGTTTCTTTTTGTTGGAAGATCAAGTGAGATATTTGAAAAGTGTTTTGCAAACCTTAAAGTACTATATTAATGTTAGCTATTGGGAGTGGTGGGTGGGACTCAATGTGGCTCTCTAAGAAAGTACATTCTAAGACTATTACCCAAAAAAGCCCTTCTCCCTTAAGTGGTGTGTGACCCCTGAGCTCCTGTACGGTGCTCTGACCACACAGAGCTGGCTCCTGGAGGCAGCTGGCTCTGACACGTTTACGCTGGTACTAGTGCACAGTGCTTTTCTCATGCACAAATACTTGAAGGTTAGGCAGGCACAACAGGGCCAATCCATACTCACCTGCCCATCTGTGCCAACCTTCTCCACAATAAACCTAGAGAACAGGGCCAACCCATACTCACCCACCCACCTGTGCCAACCTTCTCCATAATAAAACTAAACCTCTTCAGACCTTTAAGAACACAGAATTTCCTCCATCACCTCAGAGGAGGCTTCGGAGTAGGACTTCGGTCATGACTTAAGAAAATGGTGGCAGTATCTTAATGGCGCCATCATGGAAGGCTCTAACTACTCTTAGACATCTAAGATTGATGCCTTTTGGCCACCATCACACCTAGGGCTTGATTATAAACTCTTGTTTATAGCCTGGCCCCTCCTTAGTAGAGTAAGATCCTTGCATAGGTAGGACTTAGCTAGGTGGTATCCTGAAAAGGGCATCGGGCCTGGAGTCAGGAAAAGCTGAATTCAAACCCAGCCTCAGACACTCACCAGCTATGTGACTTTGGGCAAGTTGTTAAACCTCTGCCTCAGTGTCCTCAACTGTAAAGTGGGAATCATCATAGCACTTACTGCCCAGGGTTGTTGTGAGGATCAAATGATATATTTGTAAAGCACTTCCCATAATGCCTGGCACACAGCGGACACTATACAAATGTTAGCTATTACCATCATCGCTGTTATCATCTCTTTTTACAAACAACTCACTTGCTTATGCCAAATACACACGGTGCAGTGGATAGAGCACCAGACCAGGAGTCAGGAAGACCTGAGTTCAAATGCAGCCTCAGACCCTTACTGTCTGTGTGACCCTGATAAATGACTTAACTTTGTGTTTGCCCTGTTTCCTCACCTATAATAACAACACCTCCCTCCCAGGGCTGTTGTGAGGGTCAAATGAAGTAATGATCGTAAAGTGCTTAGCACAGTGCCTGGCACACGTATGACTGTTACCTATTATTCAAATACGGAGCCTATAATGGGCCACCAAGACAAATGAATTAAGAGTTAAGAAAACTCTACACGAAGCCTCTAGTGATAGAGAAATGAGGAATACTTTGCAAAGCCAAGAAGGAATAGAAAGATGGAAGCTCACTCTGCTTCCTTTCTTCTGTATACGAACAGATGATATGAGTCCCTTATACTTTGGGTACTGAGCACAAACACCATGAGCCCCTCACCATCCGTGGTATTTAGAAAAGAAAAAAGAAAATCCATCTATTTGTGCTATTTCTTTTTCCTGTGGACTTTGCACGGCTACTCCATGCGTCTTTCTCTTTCTTGTTCTCCTCAAAATGTCCTACCTGGCAATGTAAAACTATTTTTGCCTTCCATCTCTGCTAAAGAATATAAAACCCCCCATAACCTGTGCTTAGCAAAGGAGAAATTTGGAGAGGGGGAGTGATCCCTAAAAGCAGACGGGACGAGATAATGTCTAATTAAGAGCAAGGGAGCGCCTGGTTCCATGGGTGTCTTGCTACACATAAAGCTGTGATTTTTGTGCTGGGTGCATGTATTTGTTCCAAGCCAGATAGAAAGTGTTGCTTGGTGAAAACAGATTTTCAAGAGCTTTGGTTGTAAACTAAATAAACTTTAGATAACTTACCCCCTCCTATGAACACAACTGTTGACTATGTTTAATGGGTCTATCAGTTCAACAGTTCAATTCAGCATATGCTTGTTAGATTACTTGATGCGCAGTAATTAGTGTGACATCCTGGTCATACAAAAATTAAAAGATGGTAACAGACTTTTATTGTGGGAGGAGGCATGTCTGGGACTGATTCTGAGGACCCAGAAAATTTACTGCTGGCTATTATTTTTTTTTAATCTAACCTGCCATCTAGTACACACCCAAGCTTTGCTCGTATCTGGGTGTTAATGTTTTGTCAGAGGTGGCAGGGAGAGATATACACAAGTAAGGATGATAAGAGGGAAAAGTGTGAACTATGGTGGTTGCAATTTGAGTAGAAAGGTTGGGACAGATGCTAGAGAGAGATGTTTGAGTTAGAATGAACAGGAGCTGTCCAATGACTCAGCACTGGGGGTCAGGGAGAAGAAAAGCTAGAAATGGTTCCAATGTTAAGAATCTTGAGATGCTGGAATTCACGTCAACAGAAATTAGAGATGTTAGGCATAGTTTTGGGAGTTTTTGGGGGGGCAGGGGAGAAGTTGGTAGAAATATGATAATAATAGATAGACAATATAAACAATAAATAGATGACAAGAAGATGTCCAAGTAGAGCTACCTGAGAGTTGGTTAGGGATTGAAGACTTAGGTTCTAGAGGAATGCTGGAGGTAAATTTGGGAGCCAGGGGCATTTGTGTTACAAAAGTGAAGGAAGATGAACGCAAGATTAAAAAAAGAAGAAAGCTTGTTGGCTTTGGCATAAGGAAGTCATTAGTGACCTTAGAGAGGAAACCAGAAGGATTAGAACCTGGGTTGCAGAAGTCCCCAAGCTTGGTGTGTTGAGGCCATCCTGGTTTGAATGTAGGGGCAGTTTGCCTCACTGAAGGGTCCAGTCTGGAATTTCCAGGTGGGGAATGTTGGGCCTAGGATGATGGGGGAGCCAAGGTGGTCACAAGAGGCTGTTCTCTGGCTTCTGAATGCTTCCTGTGTATTTGGTGTTAGATAAGTGTTAAACTGAGTTTAACAATTTGGCTGCTTCCCTGCTCAGTACTCAAGCCTCTTTCAGGCTGCCCTGTGGAGGTGAAGTGTGGTTCCTTTTACATATATATATATGTTTTTGCTCTCTAGCACTGGTCCCTGCTGGATGGCAGGAACCAAGTTGGAATAGCTGTAAAGGCCTTCCACTGTCAGTCTCTGTCATTGTCAAAGTCAATTTCAGGCTGCTATGGTTATTCCTGGGGGTAATCAATAAATCATGCCATCACCTTCACCCTCTCACCAAGGGGGGTTGGTGAGGAGAAGGCACTTCATCGTCAAGGAAAAAAAGCATCCCCACTGCCAGAAATAAAAGGAAAAATGCAGCAATCAATCCAGTAATCGGAAGCCTTAAAACTTAAACATCTTAACAAGATGTAAAGTCATGACTCAGAAGGGGGGCGTAATGCATACCAATACGGATGCTCACTCACAGAAAGATGAAAGAACTCCACAGGCTTTTGCCTTATTATAGTTCAGAACCCAGCTTTAAATGAATACTCCTTGCTCCTGGCAGGATGCTCATGTAGGAATATGAGGTTGAGATAAAAGTTAAGTGCCGTATAGTGCTAAAGATTCAATAGCACAAAATTTATTTTTAATGGTAGCAACTATATTAAGAATTCTTGTAAGTCAAAAGGCAGTTAAGAATTTTTTTTTTAATTTTTAGTAAGTGGGATGGCAATAAAGACAGGAAATACGGAAAGGGAAGAGGCAAAGCAGATGGCAACCTTTCTTAATGTTGAATAAACAGAATTTCTGTGTTCTAGAGATATTGCCAGTGCTCAAAGGAGACAAGTAGTTTCTGAGCCTCCGCGTAAGATGTGTTTCATGAAACTTCAACAAGTGTTTGAAAGGGAAGCTAAGGAGTCACAGGATTTGAAAATACCTTGATATATCCTATACTTTATCCTCTAGACCAAGGGTGGGGAACCTGTGGCCTATAGGCCACATGTGGCCTTCTAGGTCCTCAGGTACAGCCTTTTGATCAAATCCAAGTTTTACAGAACAAATCCTTTCATTAAGGGGATCTGTTCTGTGAAGTCTGGATTCCTTCAAAGGGCTGCACTTGGGGACCTAGAGGACCACATGTGGCCTCGAGTCTGCAGGTTCTCCACCCTTTCTCTAGACAAAGTATTTCATGCCAAATAGAAAGATGGGATCCTAGGACTGAAAGTGGAACCACCCCAGACTCTCTTGTCCAGGTTAAAAAAAAAATTTGATCCGTTTCGTTTTCATACAATAAATACTTCCCAACTAATAACTCCCCCCAAAACTACTCTAGACACTAAAATCCCCTAAAACTTATAAAACTTCCTAATAACTTGTTTTCAACTGATAATACAAGCTCCTTTCCTTCTCAGTTATTAGCAGAAAGAAATGATGTAGTAGCATGCCAGCATTGTCCTTTGTCTTTGGCCTGAATTGTACTGCCTCTCAACATGGACTTACATGGACTCATTGTGTACAGTCTTCTTCTGAATCTGCTTTCTACACTCCACATCCCTTCACATCACAATTATCCCAGGTGGCTCTAAGCTCTCTTCACATTTGTTAACCCTCTTTCAATCGTTTTTCAGTCATATCTGATTCTTCATGACACCATTTGGGGTTTTCTTGGCAAAGATACACAGGAGTGGTTTGCCATTTTCTTCTCCAGCTCATTTGACAGATGAGGAAACTGAGGCAAACAGGGTTAAGTGACTTGCCCAAGGTCACACATCTAGGAAGTATCTGAGACCATATTTGAACTCAGATCTTCCAGACTCCAGGCCCAACATTCTATCTGCTGCAGCACCACCTAGCTGCCCTTTCTTGTTCCTCATAGCATAGCAATATTGCTCCATTAATAAGTCATTATCTGTTCAATCATTTCCTAATCTTCAAGGCATATGGAGGTATTTTCCCCCCATTTTTTTTAACAAATCATGCAATTGTGAGGGTTTTTTTTGTTGTTACTGTCAGAAACCTTCCTGTTCTACCCTTTCCTTTTATGGATAAGGACACTGAGGGCCAGAGAGAGAAAGTGACTTATCTAGGTGACTAGGTGTGATGCAAGTCTGGAGCTCTAGACTTGGAGTCAGTAAGACCTGAGTTCAAATCCCCCCTCAGAAATTAGTCATATGTCTGTAGGCAAGTCATTTAACCTCTCAGCCTTAATTTTCTCATCTGTGAAATGGTCGTAATGATAACATTACTTTAGAGGTTGCTGTGAAGTTCAAATAAGATGTTTTGTAAAGCATTTTACAAACCATAAAACCTAACTCAATGCTACATATCATTACTATTGTCCGGAGTCACCTTGGAATTCATTTGTTTGGAGCTCTTACTCTTTGATAAGCTCATACATCAAAGTTGTATTTGTCATATTCAAAATATTTTATACCTTCCATGTCCTTTGATTTGATATCTATTGATTATTTGATTTTTGATTATTAATGTCTAGTTATACTCAGGAAGGGCAGCCCAGGTTGGTCTACCCACGAGCCAAGCTTTTCCTAATAAAAATTCCTGATTGTCGATCTCACTCTGACCCCTTAGGTATTGAAGAGCAATTGCCAAGGAGGACAGTAGGCCACTTACTTGAGGAGAAAACGGCTTGCGTGTCTGCTGCTGTGTCTGATGAGTCTGTGGCTGGAGACAGTGGGGTCTATGAAGCGTCCGTAAAACAGTAGGTTTCGCTAGTAATGATCGTTAGCTAAGGGCATCTCATTCATAATAATACATGTGATTTCAAATACAATGGTTTTGGTGCGGTGCTAAATCTGTTCATCTGAATTTTTTTAAAAATTACGGTTAAAGAATTGTTGTGACTGAGAATTTAGAACTCAAAATTTTAAAAAAGAAAGTTAAAAATTGCTTTTGTGTGTAATTGAAAAAAAATATTAAATTAAAAAAAAGTGTTATGGCCAAAAATCTCACTATAGTAAATAGGGAGATATTATTAATTAGCTTGTCATGACTACTACTTCTATGTTTTGCGTTTCACATAAAGACAGAAAATTTTGTCTGAGCCTGAAAGTGTATTTTCATTTATTGAGGAACTTTGTGGGCGATTTATATGATACACATGCTAGACGGATGATTCTTGTTTGCTTTGTCAAGGAGTTCATCAGCATGAGTAATCATTATATCAGGCATCCTAGGTGACCTCAGATTTATCCAGAGTGTAGTCTCTTCGATAGCGTCCTGAGTTTCTTGACCATTCTTATTTTACTCGATATATGTTTATTATACTGTGCATGCTTTCACTTGGGCACACAAAATGGATGTGATTGAATGTAGGTTTCAAAGATCTATACTGTGGTCCATATGGGTCCACTTACAGGTCCTCTGTCATTTGGAGATGGTCTTTGAGAGTCGCTATGCCTGAGTTATAATTGGCGTGGAGCCTTCTCTTACTTAGCTTGGTAGGTCCTCACACAGTTTGTGAAGGAGCCATTGTTGTTCATTCATTTGCTTGTGTCTGACTCTTCATGACCCCATGGTTTATAGCAAGCCAATGCTGTCCATGCGGTTTCCTTGGCAAAGATACTGGAGCGGTTTGCCATTTCCTTTCTCCATTGGATTAAGGCAAAGAGAGGTTATGTGACTTGCCTAAGGTCACACAGCTAGTAAGAATCTGAGACTGGATTTGAACCCAGGTCTTCCCGATTCCAGGCCCAGAACTCTATCCACTGAGCCACCTAGCTGCCTCGAAGGAACCCTTAGTAGCTTCAAGTAGACCGGCATCAATGAATATTTATCTTCATAAATGTGGTGTTCCTCTAGCCCAGCCTCCGTCTGAAAGCTTGGGTTCATTCCCACACCACAGTGAGGCATCAGAGTAGAACTTAGTGAAGGCTCTTGACCATATCGAACTTGTTTATCTCTATCCCTTGATTTCTTCTCTGTCACTAGCTACCTGTGTTTAGTGGGCATGGTCTTTAGTGTTACTCCGTCAAGCCAGTCATTCAAAAATATCTTTTCCCCCACTGAGGAATCACATTGAACCCTTTTTCTAGTGTATTCAGAACAAGGTACAAGTCTCCTGATCATTTATACTGCCTGTGCATTGAAAGGACACTGCTAACTTTTATTTTCTTTTAAAAGAAATATGCAATAAAATTATGTGAAATATAGTGCTAGGAAACGATGATTTTTCAAATTAACTTGCCCTTTTCCTTCTAGACCTGGTGAAATTGAGGATGTTCTCTATTGTGAAGATGATGCTTTGATTTTAGAGACTGCTCAAGTGCAGATAGGACTCAGGTAAGGAAATCTGCAACTTGGCGGGGCAGGGGAGTAGCTCTTTTATAATGATAATGTTAATAACAGACATTTACTTGAACATTTGCAAAGTTCTTTGCATTCCATCCTAATTCAGTGATGACTGACCTAACATGATCCTTTATTTTTAAATCTCTTTTCATTTTGGCAGATATGATGTTAAGAGTTCCAGTTTAATGGTGATTGTAGTACAACTCCGAAACCTTCATGTCCTCTCTATATCTCAGAGCTCAAGAGTGTAAGTGAAAACCATCAATGCTAAAGGTAGTAAAAAAACAAATATTCAGTAGCAGATGGGTACCCATCATCATGACTGCCCCAGACCTGGAGGTGGTATCTCACTGGGCCCCCATGAACCCCTGGGCTCACATTTCACTATCAGGAGACAGAAAGAGTAGCCACTGAGAATGTAAGAGTTTGCACATAACTTAAGGAGCTTAAAATTGTCCTGAGACGGAGGTTAATGCATTTTAATTGTGTGTGTTTAACCCTAGAGGTTATTATGTTAGAGGAGAACAATTTAGCAAAATGAAGCAGTGCTAAAGAAATAATAAGGTCAGCTGTTTCAGCTCAACTCCAAAGTATATAGAAATAGAAGACATTTCTAGTGCCTTTTTAAAAAAGTTTTATCAGTAACTCTTTTTACATCATGCAGATTTTCCCTTCTATCCCATCCCTCCCCATCCCAGATTCCATACTATAAAGAATTTTTTTAAGAGAAAAAGACAACAAAACTTAATGCATTGAAAAAAATCTGACCACATATGTAGAATTCCATACCTGTGGACCCTTTCCCCCCACCTCCCCTACCCCCCTGCCTGGCCCTCACTTCTGTAAAGGAGAAAGGAGATTGTCTTTTCACGTCTCTTTTTTGGAGCCAAGTGTGCCTTCTGTCACATTGCAACATTCATTTTCATTTGTTTTGTGGTAGTTGTTCTTGCCATTTACATTGTAGTTATATATAGTGTTTTCCTACCTCTGCTTACTTCACTTTGCATCAGTTCATCTAAGTCTTCCTATGCTTCTCTGAATTCATCCTATTTATTTCTTACAGCACAGTAATATTCCATTACATTTGTGTCCCACATTATAGGGCATCAGATTTGTTGTCAATTCTTTACTGCAATGAAAAAAGGCTTCTATAATTATTTTGATATATTTGAGGCCTTTCTGAGATATATGCCTAGCAGTACGATCTGCAGGTCAAAGAGTATGGACATTTTATTTATACCGCTCCAAATTGCTTTCCAGAAGAATTTTGCAATCTTCTAGCTTTTTTGTGTTTCCCTTAATATCCCAGATCTTTTGTTCCTCCAAATTAATTTTCTTACTATTTTATCAAGTTCTGTAAAGTAGCCTTTTGATAGTTTCATTGGGATAGTATTAAAATTATAAATTAACTTCGGTAATGCTGTCATTTTAATTATGCAGGCATGGCCCAGCCATGACCACTGAATATCGTCCAACTAAGCCATTCAGTAGTTCTTTAAGAAACACTTTGTAATTTAATCTACCCAGCAGATTGACACCAAAATTTTTTTTTTGTATTTTGAATGGGATTTCCCTATTATTGCTTCGTGGATTTTGTTATTGTATAGAAGTGCTATTGATTTTGGAGGATTTATTTTGTAGCCTTTAACTTTACCAAAGTTAGTAATTGCCTCTGTTAGTCTCTTTGCTGATTCTTCAGGATTTTCTAAGCATACCTTCATTTCATCAGCAAAAAGGGATAGCTTTATCTCCTCTTTACCTTTTCATTTCTTTCTTTTGTTTTATTGCTAGCATTTCTATTTTGTTCAGTTGTTTCCCATTGTGTTTGACTCTTGTGACCCCATTTGGGGTTTTCTTGACAAAGATACTGCCATTTCCTTCTCTGGCTCATTTTATAGATGAGGAAACTGAGGCAAACAGAGTTAAGATTCTAAGCCTAGAATCACAAAGCCTAATAAGTGTATGAGGCCAGATTTGAACTCAGGTCCTCCTAACTACAGGGCCAACGTTCTTAGCTACTGCACCAACTAGATGCGCTAACATTTCTACAACCTTATCAGATAATAGTGTGAAAAGCTGTACTTTTTACTCCTGTATTTATTGGTAAAACTCTTCGTGTATCTCCATCATATATGATGCCTGCTTTCGGTTTCAAGTACATGTCTTTTATGACATTTAAAAATATGGCCACCTTGTTTATATTTTAGTGATTGTTGTCAAAGGTTTTTTTTTTCTGGCTCTATTGTGATAATGATGTGGTTTGGGACATTTTTCTTTTTAATGTGATCAATTATGTGGATTGTTTTTCTGATGTTCCATCCTTACATTGCTGGCATAAATCCAAGTAGGCCATCATGAATGATTTCTTAGATGAATTATGCCAGTCTTCTGGGTAGGATTTTATTTAAAGTTTTTAATTGATAGAACCTTCTTTCCGGAACACTATTGAAAAATTGTTTTTTTTTCTATGGGGTGGCTCTCTGGCAGGAGATGTGGGGAAAAATATAGCAGCAAAATTAAATAGTATGAAAACAAAGGATATAATTTTTTTTTCAAAAACTTTAAAGGGTTTTTTTTAGAGGACTCCTGTATTTTATTCTCAGGGGTAGCCTAGTAGAAATGATGAACTTGGAGTTAGGTTCCCTGTGTTTGATCCTACCTCAAATACTACTTGTGTAACCATGGGCAGGTTATACAACTCTACCCCCTGTGAAAGTTATACCACCAATCTTACAGCATTGTGGGTTTGGAAAGTGCTTTTCAAACCTTAAAACTCTCTATATGTGAACACAGTTCATCAAGCAGTCATTTAAATACCAGCTATGTGCCAGGCATTGTGCAAACGATACAAAAGGGATAAAAAGATATTGTAGTTGTGTTGTGGTTATTGTTAAATATCATTTTTATTATCGATGTTGTATGTGTAATCCTAATTCACCTCCATTCAATTCAATAAACATTTATTATGCACCTACTATGTACTCTGGGGATTGGGGATACAGATGAGAAAAAAATGATGGTCCCTGCCCTCAAGGAGCTAACAATGTATTGGAGGAAGATAACACACAAAAGGAAGCTGAAAAGTGGAGTGGGAGGTGGCACCAAAGATTACATGGTATGGGGCTTGTTGTTCCCTGGAGTCAAATCCAAGCAAGCAGCTCATGGAAAATGGAATTAACGGGAAGGTTTGGAGCTCTCTGTGAAGGAAGGCTTTGGGAAGATTTTAGTGCTTCACCCTCCAACTGAGGGAGAATTGGGAAAGTGAAGAGTATCAAAACCTGAGCCATTGTTCTTAGGGAAGAGAATTCAGATTTTCAGTTTATGCTGTTCCCTGGAGTGAAGCAAACTCATTCTTTAATGAAAAATTAAAATATTCCTTTGCTTATTCACCCAAAATTTCTTTATTCTTGATCCTGGGCAGTGTGCCAAATAGATTTAAAGTAATTAGTGCCTTGATATTGTTATTTTTAGGCAAATTAATGTGATTTTTCTGAGCCATTCCCATGAAAAGGCCACTTCTGGGTTTCAGGCATCAGTGTAAATATTGCTTATCTCTGGCAGGACTGATAAGCTTCATCGTGAAGAATATTCATTTACATCAACTGACTTTTGATCACCTTTTATCTCCTTTATTTTGAACTATTTCACTTTGATATCCAGCAGAACATTAGCCTACTATTCCACTGTCTTGTCACCTAAGAACTCTTTTGGTCCTGGAGGAAATTTGTTTTAGAGATCCTCAGCACCATCCACCCCTTTCTATTCATTCCCTATGTTCTTATGCCTGTATCAGACCAGTACCTTAAGTGAAAAGCTATTTTATTGATGCCAGAGGAATTTTGCCCAAGGCCAAATTTTAGTGACATATACAAAGAATTAATAGTGGTTTTTAATAAGTTGTTGAATGCTGTGGGAATCTGATTGGGCAATATGAAGTAGCTATGGAATATGATTCTTTGGGGGGTGGGGCAAGGCAGTCGGGGTTAAGTGACTTGCCCAGGGTCACACAGCTAGTAAGTATGTCCAGTGTCTGAAGCTAGATTTGAACTCAGGTCCTCCTGACTCCAGGGCTGGTGCTCTATCCACTGCACCACCTAGCTGCTGCAGGAATATGATTCTTCTTAAGACTGTGCCCAAGGAGCTAGGTGTGACTTCCTTGGGGACAGTCAGCAAGCATCAAACACCTACTGTGTACCAGGCACTATGCTAAGCATTGGGATTACAAAGACAGGTGAAAAACAGCCCCCGCTCTCAAGGAGCACGTAGGCTAATGGGGAAGACAATGTGCAGACAACTGTATACAAGCAAGCTAAATACAGAATAAATTGGAGATAATCCAATAGATTTATTGTTATCCAGTCATTTCAGTTGTGTCTCTGACTTTTCATGATCCCATTTGGGGTTTTCTTGGCAAAGGTACTGGAGTGGTTTACCATTTCCTTCTCCAGCTCCTTTTACAGATGAGGAAACTCAGGCAAACATGGTAAAGTAACTTGCCCAGGGTCACACACCTAGTAAGTGTCTGAAGCTAGATTTGAACTCAGGAAGATGAGTCTTCCTGACTCCAGACCCTGCACTCTATGCATTGTACCACCTAGCTGCCCAGTAGGGGGCAGGTACTATTATTCAGAGGGATCAGGAGCAGCTTCCTGGAAAAGGTGTGATTTTAACTAAGACCTGAAGGAAGCCAGAAGATGAGGAGGAAGAACATTCCCAGCATGGAGAATAGCCAGAGAAAATGCCTGAAGTTGGGTGATAAAGGGTCCCATGGGAGGAGGAGCATCATGGCACCATTGTTACCAGATTACAGTGTACGTGGGAATAAGGAAGAAGACAACTAGAAGGGCAGGGGCCCTGTTATGAGGCACCTTAAATATTACAGAGGATATTATATTTGATCCTGAAGATAGCAGAGAGCCACCAGAGTGTATTGAATAGGCCAGGAAGGAAATAAGCATCTATATGGTACCTACTATGTGCCAGACACTGGGCTAAGCACTTTACAAATGTCTCATTTCATCCTCACAAACCACTCTGCAAGTTGGGGAAACTGAGGAATACAGTGGTTGAGTGACTCGCCCAGGGTCACACCGTTAGAAAGTGCCTATGTTCAAATTTGAACTCGGATCTTCCTGACTCCCAGCACTATCCACTGTGACACCTAGCTGCCCAAGGGAATGACATGGTCAGATTTATGTTTTAGGAAGATCATTTTGACAGCTGGTTGGGGGATGGGCAGGGTGTTCAGCTGAAGGAAATCTTGAGAATAACATGTGAGGTTCTTTCAACATCAGGTCTAGAACTTGAGATAGTGGCAGAATGTCCTAAGAGTTGATCACAGATGAAAAACTGGATTTAGGAGAGGGAAAAATTAGGTGGTTTTTCTTAGGGAGGTATCTGTGTGCTAGTATTTAAAAATGCCAAAGGAAACAAGTGAGTCCCAGGAAGAATTTCTGATTTTTCTCTTAAAAAATAAGCATAGAGAACCCAAGTAAGATAAAGCCTTGAGTGAGGACTCTCACTGTTGAGGGCATTTTTTTTAATCAAAAAAAATGAGAAAAGGAAAAATGATCACGGAACAAGAAGGTTAGATTAGAGGGGCTTTTAAGGAAGTAGGGAATGGGGAATAGCCCTAAAGCCAATAGAAATGTGAGGCAAGATTGGTTACATAAAAGCCTGTGGTCTTGACCTCCATGATACATGCAATCAAAGAGATCACTGGGGACATTTTGTGAATGGTTTTAGTAGACTATCGAAGAGGAAAACCAGACTAGAGAGAATCAAGCTGGTAAAAAATGACAACCAACGAGAAGACCTGACAGAAAATAACAATAAAAGAATGAGGCTACATCGTTGTTTAGCCAGCCCTGAGGAGATCAGAAAGCAGGCCCTTAAAAAAAATACTATAAATTCAAATTCTTCTACTCCCACCATTATTAATGCCAAACCAGCCGCCACCTTTTTCTGCAACAAGAAGTTCATAGCACAAAAAGGTATATTTGTTGCAATAAGCACTCTTTCCTTGAGAGCGGAGGATGATCTGGGTTCAAATACTACCTCAGACAGTTAATAATTATGACCCTGGGCAAGTCACTTAATCTCTTTGGGCCTCAGTTTCCTGAGTTTCCTCAGTTTCCATTCCTACAAAATGGGGGTGGAGCTGATTGCTTTTAAGACCTCTTCCAACTCTAAATCTATGATGCAATGATCTTATGTGCCTACAAAATACATTTCCCTCCTCTCAGCAATGGACAGGAGACCACAAGGACAGAGTGTTACACATGTTGTCAATATAATCACTTGTTTGGTTAGTTTTGCTTAATTGTTTCTCTTTGTAAAAAAGAGGGTTCAGTGGGGATAGTATATTAGAAAATGACTGTGATGGGAAAAGCAAAAGGTATCAATAAAATATATTTTATCTATTTGTAAGGATGTTGTCCTTTTAGGATAATCGAGATAATGTATAGATACTATACATAGATACTATGAATAATATAAAGCCAGCATTACATTTTTTTGATGGCTGTGTGTATGCATATGTATGTGTGTATAATTGTTTTCCTCTGTCCTCCATAATTGTTTATAATAACATTCCGGTTAGTCCCCAGAACTTTGCCGTGCTGTCAAGTGTCTTGTACCCATTTTAAAAGCAATGTCAAAAGAGCCACAAGCAATAGTGTGAGAAATAGTGCTACCCCTCAGAAGTAGAGGTTAATAAGAGAAATCTTTTAAAATAGCTTTTTTCCCCCTTGAAATTAAAGAGAAAAAAGAAGAAAAGTTGAATAAAATAAGCAGCTCATACCCTTCAGTTGGCTGGCAGGAAGTGGCCCCTCTCCTTTCTGATGCCCGTGGTTCTATTAAAATGCTTACTTATCCCAGGTCTTGGGAAGACCCTTAATAGCTGAAAAGGTGGGGAAAGGTGACAGTAGCCCTGGTTCCTGCCCCTTATTTATTCTGCAGCCTTGGCACATGGCTATTTAAATCATATTGCTTCTAATTTGCTATTTTTATCTTGTAGCCTCTTAAGGTAGGTTCAGCCCATCGTGTCAAAACAAGTACAAGAAATAAAAAACTTCCTAATTTGCACTTCAAGCTCCTTTTCATTTCTTAGTAAGGGGGAAATATTTCTAAAATTGGGAACTGCTAAAACTCTGTCCCCTGGGAGATAGAATTGTAGCCCATGGTGGTTCTTTTGCCAGTGATGATGCCTACTGAGTTGTAGCTGCAGAAATTATATTATTGATGTCGGTATAAAAGGCAAGAATAATAGAAGGTGATTTCTAAGTTCTGAGATTGAATTCGCACATCTCACAGAGAAAATCACCTGTTGACCAATAAAGGAGATGAGCTAGGCCAGTGGGTAGCTGGTATTTTTAGCAGTTTCCTTCCTGACTTCTTCCACCCATTTTGATGATTTGAAAACCAGTGGTCCAAGGAGAAAGGGTACATGGTATAGGCCAGAGGTATCAAACTCAGGGAGGCCAGTAAAACGTCCAAGTTTGGCCTGGACCACGTTAAAATGTAATTGGGAAGTGTTTAACAAAATAAATAAAAATTCAATTTTGATGTTTTTGTTCTGTTGTTTAGTCACATCCTACTCTTCATGACCCTGTGTGGAGTTTTCTTGGCAAAGATACTGGAGCGGTTTGCCATTTCCTTCTCCAGTAGATTAAGGCAAACTGAGGTTAAGTGACTTGCCCAAGGCCATACAGTTAGTGAGTGAGTCTGGATTTGAACTCCAGGCCCAGCACTCTATGCACTGAGCCACCTAGCTGCCTCCAGAAATGCATAGATAAGGTTAATTTGTGTTTTTCTAAGTCAGTATGCAAGGAATAGGGACCTATTTCTATTCCAGTTTGACACCACAGGTGTAGGCCCTCTCCTACTGCCTAATCTCATCCTCTTTTTAAGAATTGCATTCTCTCTCCCATAGGTTCAAGCCTTTCTCCTTGCTCAGTGTAGGTCTATGTTTTGGGGGTTCAACTTTAAACCCCAGTCAATAATGTGCTTTCATTCTCTCTCTGCAAGTTACAAGCTGTGAAAGCCACTTCTTTAATAATTTGTTCTATTTATATAATACTTTTGAGATGCCCAGCCATGATGTTTTTGTGTGTTTAACTCTTGTTCAGATTTTCTAACCACCTGCTTCCAAATGATCTTTTGGCTTCTTTAGCCCTTGTTGCTTCCAGTAGGATAATGTAATCTATTCTCTGGAACATGATCTTCGGCATCTCTCATTAAATACTCAGGGTGAGGATTCATTTGGATACAGTCAACACTACCTACCTCATCTGTCATTAACCTTCCCAAGGCACAGGAATAACTATTTGGAAATTGGCTGTGCAAGGGACAGGTGGGAAGTTAAATTTATCTGCCCCACTGAATTTCTGCCTCCTCAATTCCCTGGCATGCATTTTTCTGTGGTCGGCTTCCCACAATGGTAGATGACTGACTTTCACTGGAGCAGCCAGCATGGGTGTTACTGAGCATAGAGCCTCTGCAGCTGAGCATGAAATCAGTTACAAAAGCAAAGCTTCCTCTCCCTGCCCCCTGACATTGATCCATAATTCTTAAGTTTCGTCTGTGTCTTTCACTGTTTTGGGGATAATTTTAAATGCTAGCGGTGACGTTGTGGAGGTTTGAGCACCTTCTCAAAATGTTGTGGTTTTGTTCTTTGAAGGTATTTTAGGATTACAGTACTTCCCCCCTCAGCAGACATCAGCTGTCTCTTTCGCACAAAAGTCCATCCTGCTGAAGAATTCATTTTGTTTAATGAAATATTCAGAGTGACCATTTCCCCGGCAGCACTGCAACAGAAGACCTTAAGGGTGGATGCCTGTTCTGTGAGCAGAGACCCACGGGAAGAATGCCTGGTATGCTTGTCGTCAACATCATCATCATCATCATCATCACCATCACCACCATCAAATAACATTTCTTCCTGCCCCTTCCTGGAATGTTGCATAATTACACTTCTACGGGTCATCAGGGCCCTAGAATTCTGCAACCAGGGCGTCAGGATGCTCCTTAGAGCACCTTGCCCCCTTCATGCTGATGGTCCCAGTTCCTCTGACCCTAGAGCAGATGCTTAGACTTTAGTTATTAACTCCATGGTTAGGAGCTCTCTGGTTTTCCATGGAAACTACTTTTTGATTCTACCCTTTGACCATAAAAAGAATTTTATCTCTGTTTCTTGTAGATACATGAAAATTGTGTATCTCTACAAGAAACTCTCACTCATAATGAAGTGTCAAAAGGGTAAGTAAAATGAGATCCTAAATATTAGAAATTGCAAGCAGCTTCCTTTCCCAGTAATATCAGACCAAGCGTTCTTAACCTTTTTTGTTTCATGGACCCCTTTGGTATTTGCTGAGGGCTTTGGACCCCTTAATCAGAATAACATTTATAAATGCATACAACAAAATATATAGGGGGATTACAAAAGAAACCAAAAGTTAATGAAAATAAAGACATGATTCCCCCCCCATATTCCTTGGGTCTCCTTAAATTTGCCCATGGATCTCTTGGGTATCAATGGACCCCCAGTTAAGAACCACTCTTTTAGAGATTTTCAGAGCTTGTTCTAATCTATCTGTGTGAAGGTCATTTCAGAAAGTTAGTACATGGGTATATATGCACAAAAACTACATGTAGATTTGTATGCACGATAACCCAAAGTCCCAAAAAGGCTGATTTCTTAAAGTGAGACATGAATTTTAAGAGCAGTCACAAGTGACTGCTATAATTCCAGCATTATATCAACAAGTACTAAAAATAGGAAGAAATTTTTTTAATTTCCTCCAAAAAATTGAATTGTGCAGAGTAAAGTCTAGAACCAAAAACAACCTAAAGCACAGCATAGGAGAGGGTCAGGAAGTGAACTTGTGATTTTATTAATATTGGGAATTCCTAGATGAAAAAAAGCCTTCTACCAATGCTGTTTGGCATCCTCTCTGCAGCTTAGAATCTTTGATGGTGCCTAGAGCAGTGAGAGGTTAAATGGTCATACAGGGCCACACAGCCCATATACTTCAGAAGCAGAATTTGAATTCGGGTCTCCGGGCTTGGAAGCCAGCTTTCTCCATTAATTTACTAATTATGAGCTGTGCAAACGTGAATTGGCCCATTTCACTTAGGCTCAACTTAGTAAACCCTTTTGTGATCAGTGTAACACAAAAGACTTTAATTTTTTTGCCCTGATAATCCAACTTCTCATCCATTTAATTTTTCCCATTGAAGAGTCAGATATTTTTTCAGCTATCCTTTTCATATATGACTCTCGACTTATTGGTCTGGCACATTGTATAAATATTTTCATTTGTGTTCATTGATTTATTTTTTGAAATTCATTGTAACAAAGTCAAATTTTGTGGGTGGGCAAAATATTATCTCACAAAATGATCCCAGGACTAGTTTAAACATTTAATATTTGAAAATGAAAACAAATGAAAACAAAATGAAAAAATATTTGAAAATGAAAACAAAATACCACTGTGTATGCAAAACTCACAAAAGCAAGCTATGTAGGTAGACGTTTTTTAATCCAAAGCAAACAGAACGATTACCTCTAGTAGGGGGCTAGGTTGTGGAATGGGGAAGGGCCAAGACTACTTTTAAAAGCCTTCTTTCCTTTCTTGTGTTGTTTTCCCCTCATTTCTCATAGGCCGGAACTCAGATCAGCCTAGCAGATTTTCCCACTGCAGATGAATTTTTCACTTTGTGGTATAACTTGCTACCTTGCAAGGAGATTCCATACAGAGAAAATGAAGAAGGTGAAGAAGTCGGGTTTCACCAGAGCCAGCCTTCACTGGGCCCCTTAGACCTGGTGAGCCAAAGATGGGAAGTGTCATTAAAATTCAGTGAAATGTAATTCAGCTGTAAAAGGATATTTTCCATCAAATGCTGTCTTCCCTCCCCATCCCCTCCTCACACCCTTTTCCCCTTTAAGAGGCCATTTTTCCAGCATTATTTCAAGTAGTTTGTATAAAAGGAGATCAGTTTTCTCTGCTTGATATCTGGCCATCAAATCAAATTCTGCTGCATAATTCATGGTTTTCAAATGCCTGAGTACTAATGTTTTGGCTTAATTTGCCTAAAGGCAGATTAACCACTTAACCTCTCTTCATTCTATCATAGACCTGAACTGAGCAAAGAGGAAGACTTGAACCCGTGTAGGTGTAGGTCATGCAATTAATTTGTCTAAGGGTAAATTAATTATTGGCTCTGTGACCCTGGGCAAGTCACTTAACCTCAGTCTGCCTCAGTTTCTTTGCCTGTGGGGCTAATAATAGTACCTACCTCCCGGTGCTATTGGAATTCTTAGAAAGTGCTTTGCACACCTTAAAATGTTATACAAACGGTAGTTATTGTTATTAATTTGTACTTTAGATGTTAATTTTATGTGTTTGCACCCCCATGTTTTAGATTAGAAAGTGTTTTTACTACCTGCTTATGCTTTTTCCTCCCATGCAGCCTAAAACTTCTAGTTATTTTCCCAAAAGTTCAGAAATTTTTGTTGTTATGCACTGACTACGTGCCAGGTACTGTGCTAGCTACTAAAGATAAAAATACAATAAATTAAATGGTTTGTCTTCACAAGGAACTTAAATTCTTACTAGGGAAAGAAGGATTTATATAAATGTGTATAAAATAAATAGAGAATAAATAAGTAAAATAAAGAGAATAAATACAAATAAATTCCATGTAATTTAAGAGGGAGCTCATATAACATCAGGCACAAGGGACAGAGAGAAGACCGATTTGGCTGGATTACAGAGTGAGGGAGGTAGAGTCATAATGTTCGATAAGGCTGAAAGCACAGGTTTGAGGAGATTGTGAAGGGGGCTTTAAAAGCTAAATCGAAGAGTTTATGTTTGATTGTGGAGGCATTAGAAAGCTACTGTGATGTGATCAGATCTGCACTTAAGAAAAATTACTTTGGCAACAGTGTGGAGAATGGACTGAATTTTTTATTCAGTTGTAAGAAAATTCAATATGATGAGATGGTACTTACAATATGTGGAGTTTTTCATGAACATGTTAATTGCCTCATAAGACGTTTCCCTATAGGCATATCATAAAAGTATCATCCCTAACTTGGAATTTGTGAGCATGAGGAATGGGCACAAGTTCCCAGTTGCATGGTCTATTAAAGAGGAGTTGAAGCTGATCAACAGATAATTAGCGGGTGCCTACGGTGTGCCTAGCATTGTGTTAAGACACTATATGGAAAATAAAACCGTCAGAAAGCCTAGAGACTGGTCCTGCTACATATGGGGTGCCCCAAAAGTCATAGCATAGTTTTAAGCTATTAAAGCCTAAAATCGTACTAAGACTTTTGGGTCATCCTGTATAAAATTTCCATGTTCTGTAGCATTTTGCAGCTGGGGCATTGTAGTTTAACATATGGAGAAGTAGACTTGGAATCAGAAAGGCCTAGCCCCCCAAACTAACTAGCTGTGTGACCCTGGAAAGACCTGACCTACCTGAGCTTCATTTTCCTAATCCATAAAAACAATTAAAAATTGGGGCCAATAGACACCCGTAACAGAGTAGAAAATCAAAGGAGGTGATCTATATAACCTGCTTGGGTGTTTAATGTGAACTGCTATCCGTGGTGCTGATCGCAGGCTGTGATATTCTCCTCTCCACCCATCAGCACGCTGTGTCTGCTTTGCTGGAAAGAACATCAGCTGAGCTACAGTCTGTAGAGCAGGACGTGTTGATAGAGGCGGAGGAAGAGGAAGAAGAGGAAGAGGAGGAAGAAGAACTGGGCCACCAGAAAGAATCAAGGAGTCTTGATGAATATTGGTACGGCAGTTATTTCCTTTTCCAATTTTGTTAGTTCAGGAAGTGTGTGGGTTAAGGGTGAGTAGGGAATGGTGTACAGGAGGGATAGCTCTTATGAAGCGGAGGCTCTTTGGGGTTTTGTGGGCTTTTTGTGGTCAGGCAGAAGACAAATTAGCAAGATAATTCTCTTTTCTAGCCTTTGTACCATCTGCTGCTGGCTGTAGAGCACTTCTCTTTATTATCCTTAATGAACCCTAAATAACCATTTTGAGAGTTAGGTCATCCTAGGTTATAGGAAATCTTGCTCTTACCAAGAGTACAAAAAAGGCCATTTCTACACTGACAAATTAATTCAAAAAACAAAAACTATTATTGTCTAACCCTCCCCCATTTTCATCTTTGGGTGTGTATCTCACTACCTTTTTACATGGGCAAGATGATTAGAGGGAACCGGTATAGCTGCAGACACATGATAAGTGTCCAGTCATTTTTAGCCACTTCTGACTCTTTCTGACCCCATTTGGGATTTTCTTGGTGAAGATATTGGAGTGCTTTGCCATTTCTTTCTCCAGCTCATTTGACAGATGAGGAAACTGAGGCAAACAGGGTTCAATGATTTGCCCAGGGTCACACAGTAAGTGTCTGAGGCCAGATCTGAACTCAGGAAGATGGTTTTCCTGACTTCAGGCCTAGTACTCTGTCTATTGTGTCACCTAGCTGACCTCAATAGGTACAACCAACAGTGTGTTGCCAGTTGTAGTATAGATAAGAGTTACAGTACAATAAACCAGGAAGCATGAGAGAGAGAGTAAAATCCAGGGTTTTTTTGGGTGCCTTTTGATTTTACATCATACTCATTTCAGAACATATTCACACACACACACACACACACACACTTACACTTGCATCACACATCCCTCCTCACTGTTCCTCACAACATCCCTTGACTCATTTCTTAAAGAGGCATATCCACTGAATGGGCATCACCTCGCTCAAAGTGAGAACCTGAAAAGGCCTTAGCCTTTGCATCCTGGGCCATCTGCAATCATCCTGATCTATATCTGGCCACTGGACCCAGATGGCTCTGGAGGAGAAAGTGAGGCTGGCGACTTTGCACAGACCTTCCTCACTCAAATTAAAGTCAAGCGCAAGTCATGTCATCATTTCCCTGATTTGTGGTCCTCTTTGAGAATGAAGGATAAACACAACAACACTTGCAACAAAGATTTTATTTAGCAAAACCCGCCAAGACATCCACCTGTACCATGCCAGTAATCCACCTCTGCAACGAAAGGAAGGAGGAGCATCTTGTCCAAGCTTAGTTATTATAATCACACAGTGCTCTCGGTTCCATTTTATTATTCTTTCTGTCAAAACCTAGATCTACAGAATAGATAAGTTAGGTCACTGTGCATGTTACAGTGAAGCGACATTATAGAAGGGCTTTCATAGCAAATGTAATGTAATCACATATACGTGTATCAAAATAAAATTTGATGTACACACAACTTCCCAGGAATACATGTATAGTGTACAGCAAATAATGCATGGTTATTCATTGCCAATTTCTGCTTATCTTATGTTTATGGTCAAGAATTAACCCTTGTTAAAACAGGAAGTTTCTGCCGACTAGATCAGCTATATGTGGAAAGTCTCACATGAAAATTGAGGTACAAGGTTTTAGTGATCAGCATCTGGTGTCTGCTAACGCAAGACATTCAGCAGAACTGGCAGTAGCTCAGAAGAGCTAACTATGGTATTCCCTTTGGTCATCGTTGTTGTTGGTGTTCAGTCATGTGTGACTCTTTGTGATGGACCATACTGTCCATAGGGTTTTCTTGGCAAAGATACTGGAGTGATTTACCATTTCCTTCTCCAGTGGATTAAGGCAAATAGAGGTAAAGTGACTTGCCCAGGGTCACATTGCTAGGAGTCTTCCTGACCAGGCCCAGTGCTCTATCTGCTGAGCCATCTAGCTGCCTCCTACCACTTGATAGTACCCTCTTACAAATAGAAATTACAAATGTAGTATAAGGTTCCTTTTAAGGTAGTCTATGCCAAAATTGGCAGCATGAACTGCAGCTTCCCAGGGAAATGTTTATCAAAATAAATAAAAATACAGTACAACATAGATAATGTCAATTAGTGGTTTTCTAAGTCACGATGCAGCCCACAGGGATCCATTTCTATTTCAGTTTGACACCACTGGCCATGCCCAGGACTTTGTTAAAGGTGAGAGACCAGCTAACAATAATTCCGTTCTGATGTTTTGAGTAGGTAAACCCTTTTTTAAAAGAGTTCAAGATGGGGCTGTCCTGTTATAAGGGAGGTTCCAGGGTGTGTGTGTGTGTGTGTGTGTGACAATATAATAAGGATGGGGTCTACACTTGTAATTTCATTGATAGTTCCCCAGTAGATTGAGACCTCCTCAATGACAGGCACTCACTTTTACCTTTCTTCGTCTCTCCATCCCTGGCACATAGTAGGTGCTTTAGTAAATGCTTATTGATTGGTTGAATCAACATAGAGAGCTCTCAGTTTGAGCAGGCACCCTCTACTAGCCCACGTTGGCACCACCTCTGCTATTTACAGTCTTGGAGATCCATGAGAGGTTAAATAATTTGTATGTGTGTCAGAGGCAGGATCTGAGCCCCGGGTCTGTCAGCAAGACCAGCTCTCTATCTGCTACACCATGACTCAGCTGCAGACTAGTTTTCTTTCATAGTGGGTCATAATCTACCCCTGAAGGCCTGCTCTCACGGTGACTTCTCATTGTGCACTGTCTAGTTCCAAGCCCATGGAGCACAAGCTCTCATGTCTCCTACCAAGCTGAAGAGACCTTGAGGAAACCCAGCAACAAAAGCTATATTTCTGTTATCTGATACTAGCTTATCAAGTTGGGTTCTAAACAGTTCATTTCCTGAATATTTGTTGAGTCACTTAAGCCGTGTCTGACTCTTCATGAACCCATTTGGGATTTTCTTGGCAAAGACGCCGGTGTGGTTTGCCATTTCCTTCTCTGGCTCATTTTACAGATGAGGAAACTGAGGCAAACAGGGTGAAGTGACTTGCCCAGGGTCACACAGCTTGTAAGTGTCTGAGGCTCGATTTGAACTCAGGTCTTCCTGACTCCAGGCCTAGCACTCTCTCCACTGTGCCACCTAAATGTCCTTCCTGAGTATTAGCGGCCGCTAAGTAATGACTTTTTCAGCCATAGCAACTCGTGAAAAACTGTTAGTGTGGAAGGGTCATAATTTACATCAGTGAAGGTGGTGCCCACAGTGATGAAAGCATAGGGTCTTCATGTACTTTCAGAAACATCAGCTTATAGTGCCAAGTCTCATGAATTGGAGATCTCCGGTTACTGCACTTTATAGCATAACATAGAACAAACACATTTAGAGCCTTTTTACTTCTCTTAGGTTTCTTTTTTTTTTTGGAGGGGGGAAGGCAGGGCAATTGGGGTTAAGTAACTTGTCCAAGGTCACACAGCTAGTGTGTCAAATGTCTGAGGCTGGATTTGAACTCAGGTCCTCCTGACTCCAGGGCCAGTGCTCTATTCACTGCACCACCTAGCTGCCCCCTTTTTACTTTTCTTGAAAAATAATTTAGAAACGTGTCATGCAGGTGGCCTGTAAGCAGGGTAGCTGGCCTCGTTGTTCATTGCCCATTTGATAACTGGGCACTCTGGTTCTCTTCAGAGGAATTGCTAGTTCAGGATAGACTCTTTTTCTCTCGCAGGTTAGAAATGTTAGCAGAGACCTCAGATGAGCACGTGGCCAAGGAAGAAGCAGAACCTAAACTGTTGGAGGGGAGTGACTTTACAGAAGACCCCGGGCTGTGCATAGTTGTGCCTAGGCCGAGTGAGGATGAGAGCGAGAAAGAGACCAGCCATGCCGAAGACCCTCGGAGTCAGCTCCCTACTGCCATGCCCAGCCTGGTGAATATTTTAAGATGTGTCTCTAAAGGAACAACACCATGTAATCTAAAAACAAAACAAAAAACCTCAAACATGGGCTTGTCTCTTCAGGAGTAATTATATCCTGTGTTCATGAGTCAAAATCTAATCATGAAATGCATTGATGATGTATGAGTTTAATGTAAGATGTCCCGTATGGGCTTTAAAATTTATAAATTGGTTCAAAAGACTAATTCTCAGATAGTGTTTGATATATGAAAGCTAAGCATAAGGGTAATTAAAAGAAAGAGGGCTACTCATTTTTTATAAATGCATTTGTTTATAAAAGTTCCCATGAATATGTATTATATATTTTTTCTTAAATTCTGTGGAGCACACACATATAGAATCGGTGCAACAGTGATTTAAGATCTGAACATTTGAAACCCACAGAGGGAGTTGACTTTCCTATTGATTAGGTAATGGATCAGTGTAGAGTCAGCAACACTGTAACAGGCAGAATGGAAGTGATAGTGAGATCCACATCCTAAAAGGGAGAGGTAAGCCGAAGAGCCAGCCTTTGCTTTCCTTCTTGGATGGTCCTCATTTGAATTTGACTTTCCTTTCCTTAAATAAAGTCCAAGGAAAAATTAAATTGTCAAAGAGGTCTGATTGTATTTTCCATGTTTAATTGAAACATTTGAACATTTATTGTCTGGTAAGCATTATATTAGTTTTAATTCTTTCCCCCCAAAATGACAGTAAGTTTTAATTTAAAAACTCTTTCCTGAAAGACCTTTTAAAGCATACAATTTACCCAGTAAAATTTACTTTTTTTTTAGAATTAAAGTATTTGAAGCAATGTCACAGTTTTAGATATAGATAGGTAAATTTGTGTGTATATATATACATATATGTACATGCATACACACACACACACACACACACACACACACACACACACACACACACACACACACACCCCTTATTGCTTCCTGGCTTTCTCAAAGGCTGTTATTCTGTCTAGCCTAATTTTTGTCCTGACCTGTGACTTCATCAAAGTATGCAGCTCCCAGGAAGGAAACTCTTAACGATTTAAATCTCCTGCTCTTCTGCCCTTCCTTGTTTTCAGGAGTTGCCTAGGACACTGAAGATTTATCTGCCTTCACCAGAGTCACACAGCCAGTATGTGTCAAAAGCAGAATTTGAACCCAAGCCCTCCTAATTCTAAGGCTTCTTTCTATCCACTATACTGTATATCCCCTGTTATTTTCTAACAAATATTATTTTAAAAAACAGCTTATGATGGAAGTGTTTTTCTCTGATACCACTACCAGATTCCCTGGCCTGTCAGATAAAGATAAGAGTAGTCTTTGTGTTTCTTTGGTCTGGTACATGTTTTTTCTCTTCATTTGTGTATGTGAAAACCACTTTTGTATATCTATAAATGGAGAGAGAGACCTATAATAATTTGATGTTTTATTATTTCTGATATACAAGATACTTCATATTTGAATTCAGTATTTTTTCTCCTCATTTATGTATGTGAAAAACATCTTTGTATATGTGTATATATAAATGGAGAGAGAGCTATAACAACTTGATCATTTCTTATTTATGATATATAAGATACTTCATATTTTAATTTAGTATTTAAAACAAATAAGTTGTTCCTTTCCCATCAGGTTGATAAAGAGACAAATACCGAGGAAGCATTTCGTGAAAATATGGCCGTCCGACCTAAGGACCGTTCCAGCCTGAGTGCTCGGCAGCATCCCTTTGTGAGAAACAGCATGATCGTGCGCTCCCAAACCTTTTCTCCAGGCGAGCGGAACCACTACATCTGTAGGGTAAGGTGATAAGCGAGGGTAATCAGTTGCTATTAAATGTAATTTCAGTGAGTAGCCATAAAGAGTAAAAGATCATGCACTGAGAAATCCCAAATTTGGGATATAAGCAGTACCCAGAAATGATTTTTAAAAAAAAATACTTAAATGACTTTACTGTTTCTGCTTAGTTTTTTTTAAAGTAGATGTCTTAGAGATTAATTGTTGCTTCCTATTATCAGTGATTGGTAGGCACTTATTATTTAATAAGAAGGTTTTATGGGTTGAACGGATAAACTATTTGAGATTCAGGTTTGTATTTAGAAATTTATAGGACCATACATGTAGAGCTAAAAGCAACCTTGGAGGCCATAGGCACAACCATCTACTTAAAATGTGTGTGTCTATAAATTTAAGAAATATAAATTTATATAATACAAAATATTTTATATAAAATTATATTTGATACATTTAATATAACACAAACATGAGTATTTTATGTAAATATTACATTTTTTACATTATAATAATATAGTAATAGAACATTAATACATGTTATACAAGATATATCATAGTATAAGAACATTATATTATGTATAAAATATATAATACATAATATAAAAATTATATATTTTGTTTGTTTAATTTATTATAGATGAGGAAACAGGCATATAAATATAAAGTGACTTACCCAGCTAATAAGAACCTAAAGCATGTCTTTCTTACCTCAAGCCTTGTGACCAGTCTGCTCTGCCATGTTGCCTCTCAATGATACATACTTCGGTTTACACGTAGGCAGTGTATATTGGACTGTGCTGTTAAGTCCTGCTGAAGTCAAAATTCTGTTTAAGGCTAAAGCTCAAAAGAGCCCCTTGATAGTAATACTAAGCTTTACCTCTTCTGGAATTAGTTGTATTTTGCAGCGATGTGATAGGATGTTCAGGAGGACTAGCACTTCTGGTGTGAGGGCTTACCAAGCCCTTTTCAGACCTTTGGTATCTCCCTGGCACTCGGCTCTCACCTGCGGCTCCAAGATAGTGGCCACACCCCAGTAAAGCTATCTTGGTAGTTGGGCTAAACCAGGTTGAGGGCCTTAAGCTGTCGGGAAGTAAGGGGGATGTCCACCCCAAGAATGTGAAGACTTCCCCCAGTGGATGGGCAGATGAGAACAATTTGTTCCAATGGCCACGAAGGGGGCTGAAGCCGGCACTGTGGAGCTCTTAGAGCTTGGTGAGACGTCAAGGTCATCCACTGCTTCCCTGGCCGTCATTGCTAGGCATCCCGACTTTGTCTCACCACTTAACTGGAATGACTCTTAAGTAAGGCTGATGACTTTGTGCAGCTGTGCCTCATTTAAATCCAATTCACGCCCAAGTCAAGATATCACCCTGTGATGTCACTGGTCCTCTTTGAAAACAAAGGACAAACAACAATAACCTTGTAAAGTCCATTCCAGCTCTCAGTAAGGTTGATTGAGATAGAATTGGGTAAAAAAAAATGCAGTTCTAGGAAAAATGATTACTTTCTTAGGGAAGATTTTCTAATGGCACCTGAACTACATTCGGTTCTATGTGCACACACATGTATGTGTGTGAAACTGGGCTGTATGGTTATTTTTTTCCTCTCTATATTGTGTCTTTAACAGTTAAACCGAAGTGACAGTGACAGTTCCACATTGGCTAGAAAATCCCTCTTTGTGAGAAATGCAGCAGAACGCCGCAGCTTGAGGGTCAAGAGGGTATGTACCATTTTATGTCCACCCCCTCCCCCACCCCTTTCTTTTCTGTCAGGTCAGAATTAGTTCATGATCAGTGACAGATGTTGACGATGTAATGCCTCCATCCTCTTAGGCAACTGTAATAAGCACCCCAGGGCTACCCAGAGCTTTAAATGTCATGTCAGTTGTAGAAATGTCTACGGTGATATATACAAGTAAGCATGTTAATTTCAGTCCCGGCATTTTGGAATTTATAATAAATAGATGTCGAGGGCATGCTCCGTACCCAGCAGCATACCAGGGATCAAGGAGAGACTAAAATCCAGAACCTACCTTCTAGGGACTTACTGTATGATTTAGGGCAGGGGTGGGGAACCTGCGGCCTCAAGGCCATGTGTGGCCTTTTAGGTCCTCAAGTGTGGCCCTCTGACTGAGTCCAAGTTTTACAAAACAAATCCTTTTATTAAGGGTATTTGTTCTGTGAAGTTTGGATTCAGTCAGTGGGCCACACTTGAAGACCTAGAGGGCCACACGTGGCCTTGAGGCCACAGGTTCCCCAACCCTGATTTAAGGAAACAAGACTTGAAGTCTAATAAACAATAGAAAATTAAGAAGTCAATAGTCAAGTACACAGTACATTTTAAGTACTTTAAAAGCAACCATTTAGAGTAAAAAATTCAGAGTCATGGGTTTGCCAATCAATTGGGGAATGGCTGATCAAACTGTGATATTGAATGTGTTCTGTATTGTGCCATAAGAAATGACAAGCTTGTAATTGGAGAAAAATAAAATACTCAATAAATATTTTTTATAAATGACAAGCTTGAATTTGTAGAAGCATAGGAAGACATGTATGAACTAATACAGAATGAAATAAGCAAAATCAGGAAAAAAATGTAAACAAGGACAGCAATAAAATGAACTGAAAGGTAACTGAACCCTCATTAATTGTAAAGACCAGTTTTGGTTGCAGAGAATAGATTAGGAAAAAACTTCCCTTCTAGGGAAAAGGTAGGGGGATTAGGGATGCAGGATATTACATCTCCGCTTGGAGGTGATTATAGTGCTTGTTTATTTTGCTTAACTGTTTTCTTTTTCTTAAAATTAAAAAAAAATTCTTTTGTTCTTTGCTGTTATTTTTAATGATTCTTTGTCCCCTTGTCCCCATAGAACCTTCCCTTGTAAGAAATAACTATGTTAATTGTTTTATCTATGTTATAAAAGAACAGGGGTACAAGTAGTATATTGACTTTAAAGAAAAAAAACCAACCCATTTCATTATTTATTTATTTTGAGCATTCTTTTCTTTTTAAATTTTGAGTTCCAAATTCTCTCCCCACCTCCCATCCCCTCTACCAGCCACTGAGATGGCAAGCAGTATGATATAAATTATACAGTGTGAAACCATGCAAAATATGTTTCCACAGTCATATTTTTTTAAAAAAAGCAAAAAAATAAAATAAAATGAGAAAATTATATTTCATTTTGCACTCAGAGTTCACCAGCTCTCTCTCTGGGGGTAGATAGCATTTTTACATCATGAGTCCTTTGGAATTGTCTTGGATCATTGTATTGATCAGAGTAGCCACGTCTTTCACAGTTGATCATTGTTATAAGATTGCTGATACTGTGCAGAATGATCTCCCAGTTCTTCTCACCTCATTTTGCGTTAGTTCATATAAGTCTTGACATTTTTTTTCTTGAAACAGTCCCCCCTTGTACAGTACAGTAGTACTCCACCACAATTGTATGCTACAACTTGTTCAGCCATTCTCCAGTGGATGAGCATCACTTTGATTTCCAGTTCTTTGCCACCATAAAAAGAGCTGCTGTAAATATTTTTATATATATATAGATCTTTTTCCATTTTCTTTGATCTCTTTGGGATACAGACCTAGCAATGGTATTGCTGGATCAAAGGATATGCACAGTTTCATAGCCCTTTGGGCATAGTTCCAAATTGCTCTCCAAAATGGTTGCACTAGTTCACTACAACACCAGTAGTTCATTAGTATGCCCATTTTCCCCTCATTCCCTCCAGCATTTGTCATTTCTGGTAGGTGTGAGGTGGTACCTTAGAGTTGTTTTAAATGGCCTTTCTCTAATCAGTAGTGATGTAGAACATTTCTTCATATGTCTATGGATAGCTCTGATTTCTTTTTCTGAAGACTGCCTGTTCATATCCTTTGAGCATCTATCAATTAAGGAATGGCTTTTAGTTTTATAGATTTGATTCAGTTCTATACTCAGTATATATATTTGAGAAATGAGGACTTTATCAGAGAAACTTGCTGTAAAAATTTTTGGCATTACTTCATTGTCTATGGTACCTTTTAGCAAAATGTAGATTCCCTGATTATCTCTTTTAATTGGGTCTATTACAAAGCTTTTGCTTTGTCTGAAATCATGATTGCCACTCCTGCCTCTTTTACTTCAGCTGAAGCATATTAGATTCAGCCCCAGTCCTTTAAAATTTAACCCTGTTGTGTGTCTTTCTGTTTCAAGTGTGACTCTTGTAAACAACATGTTGTTGGATTCTAGTTTCTAATCCATTCTGCTATCCACCTCTGTTTTATGGGTGAGCTCATGCCATTCACATTCACAGTTACGATTACTGTGTGTTTTCCTACATCTCATTTTCTTCTGTTTCTTCTCTCTGTTCCTCTCCCCCCCGCCCCATCGCCAAAAATCTATTTTGCTTCTAACCACTGCCACCCTTCATTTGTCTTCCTTTTCATCATCTCTTTCCCCCTTTCTCTTATCCCTTTCTCCTCCTATTTCCCTAATAAGTTACATTTCTATACACAACTGAGGATGTATATATAGTCTTCCCTCTTTGAACCAGTTCCAGTGAGAGTGAGATTTAATCATTACCCACCACTCTCCTCCACTCTCCATTTTCCCCTTCACTGTAAAAGTTCCCCCTTATATGCCTCTTTTATGTGAGAAAATTTGCCGCAATTCTACCTTTCCCTTTCCCCTTCTCCTAGAGCATCCCTCTATCTCAAGCCCTTTGGTTTTTTTGAGATCAGTCCAACATAATTGACTCAACACCTGTGCCCTCTATTTATGTAAACTCCCTTTTAACTGCTCTAATGATATAAAGTTCTTAGGAGTTCTTCCATGTATCATCTTCCCATGCAGGAATGTAAACAGTTAAACTTTATTGAGTCCCTTATGATTGCTCTTTCATGTTTACTTTTTTATGCTTTTCTTGAGTCCTCTGTTTGGATGTCAGGTTTTCTAATCAGCTCTGCTGTTTTCATCAGAAATGCTTAAAAGTCCTCTATTTTATTCAGTGTTCATTTTCTCTTTGGACGGATTATACTGTTTTGCTGGGAAGGTTGTTCTTGGTTAATCCTAGCTCCTTTACCTTCTGGATTATCATATTCCAAACCCTCCAGTCTTTTAACATAGAAGCCGCTAAATCTTGAGTGATCCTGACTGTGGCACCATGATATTTGTATCTTTCTGGCTACTTGAAGTATTTTCTCTTTGACTGTAGAGCTCTGCAATTTGGTTGTAATATTCCTGGGAGTTTTCATTTTGATATCTCTTTCAGGAGGTGATCAGTGGATTCTTTCAATTTCTATTTTACCCTCTGGATCTAAGATATGAGGGCAGTTTTCCTTGATAATTTCTTGAAATATGATGTCTAGGCTCTTTTTTTTTATCATGGCTTTCAGGCAATCTAATAATTCTTAAATGATTTCTCCTCAATCCATTTTCCATTTCAGTTGTTTTTCTGATATTTCGCATTTTCTTCTATATTTTTTTCATGCTTTTGACTTTGTTTTATTGTTTCTTCTTGTCTCATGGAGTCATTAGCTTCCACTTACCCAGTTCTAATTTTTAAGGAATTGCTTTCTTCAGTGAGATTTTGTACCTCTTTCCATTTGGTCAGTTTTGCTTTTTAAGGTGTTCTTCTCTTCACTGTATTTTTTTTACCTCTTTTTCTATTTCGCCAATTCTGCTTTTTCCCCTTTTCTAGGAATTTTAATTAAACTTGTGCCCGAACTGTGATTTTCTCTGAAGCTTTGTTTGTAGATATTTTGGAATCGTTTACCTCTCCTAGTTTTGTGTCTTGAGAATGTTGTTTTTTACCATAACAGCTCTCTATGATGATGTATAGTCATCTGAGCTAGAAGCCTTTCTTCCTACTCTGTCCTCTCCTCTATTCAGTCTTTGTAAATCCTGTCAATTTTTTTCTTAAAATTTATCTATGATGACCTCTTCCTCTCCGTTTCCAGTGCGGTCACCTTCATCTATGCACATCCATGCATTAGTAGACAACACAGTGTAGTAATTGTATGGTCTGTCATATTCTTTTCTGGTTCACATTTGTTAGTCATGACTCCTCAAGGACAGAGTCCATGCCTTTACTCCTTTTAACCCCCAGAAGAACAGAGCTAGGTGTATTTAATTAGGTGTGGGGGGTTTTTTAATGTCAGTCAACAAGCATTTATTAAATGCATATATTAAGTTCCAGGCAGGTGCTAAGCATTGAAGATCCATAGAGAGACCAAAAAGCCCTTAGATTAAGTCTAAGGACTAAGAGCACAATAGCTAGGGGGTTATTTGGTGTAAAGGGTAGATAAAGCTTCTAACACAATAGTTCCTGGGAACATCATTGTATTATTCAACAATACAATAATTGTTGTTTACAGTGATGACCCTGAAGCACCAAGAAAAGGTTACAATTGATTTAAGCCCTGATTGATACAGTCAATCATAAATCAGTAAATTTCATTAAATAAAGCAGGAGATGCCAAAAAAAATATCCCTTCCAAATCATGGGGTTAGTGGCACAGCGCCCCCCTAGAAAATCCAGGTAAAATTTTTTGATTCTCCTTTTGCACCAGAGAAGTCTGAATTTTTTCTTTTTCTTTTGCAGAGTGGTTACAGTAACTTCTTATAAAATTTGGATTAAGTATTTGGTCATAGGCTATATGTAGTCAGTGTTAAGTAAAAATACTTTTTCTGTGTCATCTGCTGGCCTTCACATGTTGTCTGCAGCTTCCGGAAAACTACCCAAAAATTCCCAAAACTGTGATGGGGACGTCATGATGTGGAAGGGAAAATTGTAATAAAAAATCCCAGCTCTCCAGGAGCTCACATTTTAATGAGGGGGAAGGGGCAAACAATATACAAACTTCTATGTATTAACAAGCTCTATAAAGGACAATTGGGGCTAATCACCTGAAGGATGGTGTGATGGGTAGGCTTTGACCTGTATTATTTATAGCGTGCAAGGGTGAAAGTCGAGCTGAAGGAGCTTGATTCAGGGAAATGGGAGCATGCACATTGTTTAAGCTCATCTGGGAGGGGGCTACAAGGTTTCCTTGACCTGCCTAGGATTTGGAAAACTGCTCTGGGTCTAACTTCACCTTCATTGGCATTGCCATTGGACTTGTGAATTCCTCAAGGGCACGGACCATCTCTTGCCTTTCTTTGTACTCCCAGCACTTAGCACAGTGCCCATGACATAGTAGGTGCTTAATAAACGCTTATTGAATGAATTTCTAAAAGCCAAATGGATGGCTGCCTGATCCGATCGCACTTGTCCTACAAAGTGGGGTGGGGGAGTGGGGGAGGAATTTAATCCCTTGAAATGTATGTGTTCCCTATTGAGAAAAAAAAATTCCATTTTATGTAGGTTCCACCATTTCCCAGCTCATGGTTTTTGTCTCCCTTTACAACCCACCCAGACCGTTTGCCCGCCAGTCCATAGAAGATCAGCACGAGAACACCCCCCACGCACATCTCTTGACTTAGAGCTGGACCTTCAGGCATCTTTGACCCGGCAGAGCCGCTTAAATGATGAACTGCAGGCCCTGCGAGATTTGCGGCAGAAGCTGGAGGACATGAAGGCCCAGGGAGAGAAGGCTCTTTCCGCGGCTGTGCTCGAGGATGAGAGGTTCCAGAAACTCTTGAAACAAGCTGAAAAACAGGTACCAATGACAGCTTTTTTGTGTCTTTCATTTCTGAAGGGTTTGGGTAGAGTTGTGTCTAATCTGTTTCAAAGTAAAAGAGGTTCCCACCTTAAAATTTGAGAATCTTTTTAAAAAAATAGTATCTTCAAAAGGCCAATTTATGTTACTTGTTTGGAATTTGGAATTTCTGTACCCATAGGAACTATGCAAATATGAGATGAGGGTTGGACAACAGTTTGTCTGAAGGTTTAGTATTTCATTCATCCATTTAGTCCTCCCTTTTTTTTTGTAAAAAAAGTCTCCTTCTAGTCTCTCCTCCACTCATTGAGAATGCAAGCAATATAATATCACTTATGTATGTATGGTCATGGAAAACATAGTTCCATATTAGCCATGTTGTGCCCCTCCCCCCCAAAAAAGCTATTCACCTCCAGAGGAAGAACTGGTATTGTCTAAATTCAGATTGGAGCATGCTATTTTTCTCTTTCTTTCTTCTTTGCTCCAGTCTTCTTACACAAAATGAATAATGTGGAAATGTTTTACATGATTGCACATGTATAACCTATATCGGATTGCTTACTGTCTCAGGGAGGAGGGAAGAAGGGAGGGATAGATTTTGGAACACAAAACTTTTTTTAAAAAATCAAGTGTTAGGGGCAGCTAGGTGGCGCAGTGGGTAGAACGCCAGTCCTGGAGTCAGGAGGACCTGAGTTCAAATTCAGCCTGAGACACTTGACACACTTACTAGCTTTGTGACCTTGGGCAAGTCACTTTAACCCCAATTGCTTTGCCTTCCCCCCTCAAAAAAAAATCAAATGTTAAAAAATTGTTTTAGCATCTAATTGGGGAAAAAATGTTTTTTTAAAAAAGAAAGTGAAAAAATTATAATCTGCACTCAGTTTCTGTCTAGAGGTGGATAGCATTTTTCATCATGAATCCTTCAGAATTGTCTTAGATCATTGTAGTGATTAGAACAGGGAGTTTTAGTGGGCTTCAAGCTTAATAGGATTCAACAGTGTGATATGACACAACTTCCCACCCCCCCTCCCCCAAAAAAAGCTAATGAGATATTGTCCTTTAAGAGAGGCACGCCTGCCAGGAACAAGAATGTTGTGATCCCTTTGTCCTTCGCTCTGAGCAGAGCACATCTAAAGCATTGTGTTCAGCCCCAGCTACCCCATTTTAGGAAGGATACAGATTCCTAATAAGCAGGAAAGCAGCTAGGGCAAGACGACCAGAATAACACGGTGCCTCGAGTCATTACTGTTGGAGAACCTGGGGCTGTTTAGCCTGAAGAAGAGAAGGCACTGGTGGCAAGGAACAGAATGGCTTTCTTCAAGCTGTGTGAAGGGCTTTTCCATGAGAAGGGGTCGGACTTGTTCTTTTTGACCCAGGAGGCAGGGCCAGGAGCTACAGATAGAAGTGGCAAAGAGGCAAATTAAGTGCTATCCAAAAATGGAATCATTGACTGCTTTGAGAGTTAATAGTTTCCCCTCCCTCCCTGGAGGTCTTCACACAAAGGCTGGATTGCCTGGGGGGGCGGGGGAGTGTTTTAGAGGGCATTCATTTTGGGCTAAGGTTTGTGCGGGATGGCTGCTGAGGGTCTAACAGGGAGAAATCTTTTTTGTGATTCTCTAATTCTGTGATGCCCACGCTTGACCTCAAAAAACTATGTTGCCCATAATAGAAGAAAAACAAGAGAGAATCCTGTTCCCTTCCAGCCACAGTTGCTACCTGGTAGGATAGGAATGTGTCCCCATAAACAGACATACCCTCTGGAGCAGTACCTATTGTTGGCTGCCTTTAAAGAGGTCAGCAAAGTGGCTTTGGGCATTTTTTTTTTCTTTTTGGAGCTTCTGGAGCTAGTCACTCATAGGTGCAAGATATTTGGGGATTTTTTGTTTTTTATTTAGTATTTTATTTTTCCCCATTTACATGTAAAAACAATACATGTAAAAACATTTGTTTGTAAAATTTTGAGTTCTGAATTCTCTCCCTTCCTACCCCCCTCTTTGAGAAGGCAAGCAATTTGATATAGGTTATACATGTGTAGTCATGTGAAACATTTCCATGTTAGTCACGATACTCGTTTTTAAAAAGGAAATGCCTGTAAATGTCACTGTGCATTTCTGAACAGTTGAGCACTGGTGGAAGAACATAAACAATAGCCTCTTAGTGGCTTTCCCTGCTTCCTGTCTCTCCTTTCTCCAACCCCAACAGCCCCCAGAATAATATTGCCACTGCACAGGTGTGTGTAGCTTCCTGCTCAGAAGTAATCCGAGGCTTCTTTTCACCTACAGGATGCAAGGTGAATGTCTTAGCCCAGAGATTTCAAGCGTTGCAGTCTGGCTTCGCCCTTTCTTTCTTTCCAGCCCTATTCCATGTTATTCTTCTTTATAAACTGCCATGCAGCCAGACTGGATCACTAACTGCTCCCCAGTTTCATGCTGCCATTTTCCACCAGTGCATTTATCATTTAGCCCTAGAATTCACTTTCTTCATGCCTGCCTGGTGGTGAAGGCTTCCCTAACCATCTCCCCTCTAATTCCTCCCACTGAAAGGGTTTGCTCTCAGATTTTCTCATTCTTGCATCTCTTCTTTGCCCCCAATCACATACCTACAAATAAGGTTTTTTAAAAACTATTATTTTTATACATGTAAATGTTCACCACATCAATCACAATAGGTTATCTTTTGTACTTAAGGCAAACAAAACTTGAAGTACTGGCTTTTACCCAGGTTCTCACTATACAAAACATAAAACAGTTAAATAAATTTTTACATTTAGTGTAATAGTTTTCATGTAAACATGAGGAAAACAAATCTACAAGCAACTAAGCCACAATTCCCTCAAATCCTAGGGAAGTATAGTAAAAAAAAATCTGTTTATGTGCATAGATAGATATAGATATATATTGATATATCGATAGATAGATATCATGGTCACCTACGTTGTTATTAGCATTACTGAAATTGATGACTCTGGAAGAGATAGTGAGGCTAACGACTTTGTGCAGATCTACCTCACTTAAATCTAGCTTATGTACAAGTCAAGATGTCACCCCATGATGTCATTGATCCTCTTTGAAAAGGAAGGACGAACAACAACTGAAAATATAAAGTACTTAGGGCAGCAGTACTCAAAGGGTGAGTTATCTTTGCACTTCGATAATTGAATGGATAACAGGCGAGAGAGAGACTTGGGGAGAGACTTGAGGCAGGGACATAAGAGATATTTAACAAATGCTTATTGGATTGAGATGTATATCTTGGTTAGGGACGATCCAAGTTGGACAATGAGCTGGGTCCAGATTTGAAGAGTGGAAGGAGATCAGGTTAGATTATATTTTGGAAAATGAGGCAGCATTTTTATTGATTTGAAGTGCTTGATGTTGTAAAAACCCATCTGTCCAACACCAGTGTTCTCTTGTGAATCACATTTATAAAGGTCTTTACAGTTTATGGAACACTTTATTTACAGCTCTTCAAGGCAGCCAGTGCAAGTAAGGTAGTGATCTGCTCAAAGCCCCATGGCGAAAAATTGGCAAAGCTGGGTTTTGAACCCAAGTCATCTTCTTTTTTTGTTTTTTTATTTTTGGCAGGGCAATTGGGGTTAAGTGACTTGCCCAAGGTCATAGAGCTAGTACATGTGTCAAGTTTCTGAGGCCGGATTTGAACTCAGGTCCTCCTGAGTCCAGGGCCAGTGCTCTACTCACTGTGCCTTCTAGCTGCCCCAGAACCCTAATCTTCTGACTCTAAAGAGTCTGGTGTTTCTTGCTTTGTCACACAGTTTGATTGTCCCTCTGATAAAACATTATCTTCTGAGAATATATATTTAGGCTGGTGCACATTGTGCTCTTGATTTTTCCTGTGTCCAAACTAGGAACCAGCTTCACTAGTGTCTGCTCTCACAGGTAAGTAATGTTTCTGAGTTTTCAGAATTGGAACAAAATAGCTTCTGTACACCTCCGGCCAAAGCCTTCTGTGCTCTACCTTCACCAATTCAGTTTAATCTAAAGCCACTTTTAGTCAATTTTTCCTATCTCTTAAGACCTCTTAAGAAGAGGCATTTTCTTACCATCCCTCATGTTGATGATATAGGTAGAGGTCAGTTCATTATAGACAGATCAAGGGACGCTAATCAGATTTCAAGTCTTTCCAATAGTGAACCAGTAATGCAGAGAGCAGAGATTCCTAGATGCTAGTGTCTGTTAAGGTCATAGGATCATAGATTTAGATCTGGGTGGGACCTCACAAGACATCTGGTCCTACCTTGCATTTTACAGATGAGGAAATAGATCAAGAGAAGTCAAATCCAATCCAACAAACATCTATTAAATGATTCTCCTTTGCAAGGCGCTGTACTCACTGTTGGAGATTCAACGACAAAATGAAAAAACAATCCCTCAAGAGAATGATCATAGCTTTTAGAAGACAGGGGTGATTACAACATATAAATATAGCAAGTATGCTGCGTCCCACTTAGCCAGAGCCAGGCAGACTGTATTTGCCCCTTAGGATTCTAGGATACACAAGGGGTTTGGGTGTCTCTTGCTCAAGCTCACACCAGCCTTGTTTTCCCATCTGTTAGGTGTCAGTAACTAGTGCCTCAGTTCCATCTAATCACTTAATATCAATTAGCTTTGACAAAGGCAGATCTGTTTCAAAGGTATAGGAAAAGCAAACGTACAACACTTCCCCCAAGCTTCTTGGGGGCATACTCTCCTCTTTACCACCTTGGTCTTTGGGGAAATAGGCTCAACTTAGCTCAGTTCCCATATAGCATTGTCGCACCAAGTTCAGCTCCAAACATGGCATCGGTACTAGATGAGTCCTCATCTGACCTACCACTGTGTCAGTGGTCACACCTTCAGGGCACTCCCTGCTCCAGGGGGTATAGATACTGCACCCCTGGCCAATCCAAACCCTACGATTCCTTCCTGATCTTTCAAAATTCATAAGATTGGAGGTTCTACTTCTTTCACTTGGAACAGATGAGAAATAATGCAGAGGTTAAGATCCTTTCACAAGTCTATATGACCTCAAAGGGCAGAAGGCACCAAGGACCTTCCCCTTACAGGGGTGTCTCTCATTCAACACTGTAAACAGAGTCATACCACAACAGTGCAGCTGAAGCCAGAAAAGTCCAAAATAAACTTAGGCTGAGGCTGACTGAAGTGTTTTCAAGATGTCCCCTAATTCTAGCGAGGTGCAGGCCTTGCAGTCAGGAGGACCTGAGTTCAAATGCAGCCTCAGACTAGCTGTGTGACCCTGGGCAAGTCACTTAACCCTGTTTGCTCTAGTTCCTTATCTATCAAATGAGCTGGAGAGGGAAATGCAAACCACTCCATCATCTTTGCTAAAAAAACAAGAGTTGGACACGACTGAAGAACAACACCACCCAAGTCTTTTCCTCAGAACCAACCCCATGAAATACCTATAGATCTCTGTTTTATAGGAGAAGAAATTGAAAGTCAGAAAGGACACGCCCATGGTCACAGCTAATAACCATCACGGGCAGGATTGAAATGCAGATTTCTTGAGTCTGTCCAAGTCCAGTGTTCTTTTAACCACAAAGAATCTAGACAGTGCAGGGGATGGCGTGCTAGGTGTAGAGTCAGGAAGACCTGAGTTCGATCTGGCCTCAGACACTTCCTGGCTGTGTAACCCTGTGCGAGGCACATCTGAAAAATGAGAAGAGTCATACCTACCTCACAGGGTTCTTGTGAGGGTCTAATGAGGTACTGTTTGTATAAAGCAATAGAAATACTAGCTGTCTTATTATTTCAGCTTTGAAATAGGTCATAGAAAATAGTAACTTTTTGGAAATAATCTTAGAAGGTGAAAACCTATTCAGTTTAGTGTTTTACAAATAAAGTCCTAAAAAGGGATTATAGCATAAAATTCAGCTATTTTCCAAGAAGCCATCATTGGATTTCAGCCTTACCAAGGGGGAGGGTGGTGGTGCCCACACTAATAAGGTCAGATCCAGCAAAGTACTGAAAATATCCTTTAAAGAGAGAAAAGCGATTATATAAACTAGTAAAATGAGGTAGTTTGTATAATGGACAGAACTCGAGACTGGAAATCAAGAGAGTTGATTTTCGATTCCAGTTAACTCTGTAAACAACTTTGTGATATTCAGTGGGTCATTTTTCTCTCACTGCGCCTGTTTTACTTCTACTAAATGAAGAGATTAAAATAGATGATCTCTAAAGGCTCCTTCAGGTCTATGGAAACGTGAGAAACAACTCCTTCTCTTCTTGCTACTGATTTTCATCCTATGGTAAAGAGCATATGTGATTTTAAATGGTACCCACAGATTTCACCTCATCATGCTTACTTCTCTCCACTGTTGGATTTATAAAGTACTCAAGCTGAACCCATTGGTTTTTGTCCTGAGTTGTGTTGTTTTTCTGCCCCAGAGACCAAAGCATTTCTATCTGTGTTCACCACAAGAACACAAGAAGCTTCAGGAAATTACAACAGCCTTAGAACTTTTCTTTATTGCGTTGAGAAGAGCGCTGAACCAGGAGGCATAAGACCCACGTAAAAGCCTTGTCCCCACCTCTATCAGCTCTGTGACCTTGAGGAAATCCTTTTGTATCTCTGGCTTCAGACTTCCCTTGTGCAAAATGAAGGGTCATGGCTAAATGTTCTCCAAGGGATTACTAGCATCTCCCAGAGTTATTATGAGGATAAAATGAGATCATATTGGTAAGGTGCTTTGTAAATGTTAAAGTGCCCTATAAATGCTTATTATTGTTATTATTCTTGTTCTAAAACACCAGCACCAGAGACACGAGCTAGTGTCTCCCCTGGTTAACCAAGCTCTGGGGTTTACATTAACAAATGCCACGTTCATTTGACTCTGTTGATAAAATGTTAAAAATTCAATTAGCTTTTTTAGTCCCTAGTGAAAATAAGATTGTCTGTGGTCCAAAATAGTTATTTTCGTGTTTTGGCCTAATAAATTGCCTTCCTAAGAAAACAAATTTGTTGCCTTGCTAATTATACTTAACCTTGGATTGTAATTGCATGATGACAAAGTAAGGAAACTTGTTTAAGAGGTTAGATGTAGTCAGAAAGAGGGCCCTTTCCCATGGCATCAGAAGCTAATTAAATTCTCTACCTCATTGATTGCATTCGTAATAGCCATTGACTTGCAGTTTTCAAGATTTCCCCGGTTTTGAGTACTGATTTTACTTAAATAATCAACAGTTTGTTTGTAATGGGATAGCTACCTTACTCAGAGAAACCATTAAGTAGATTTAGGACGTGTTAAGCTTCCGATAAAACACTCTGAACTCTTCCAGGGAAAATATACATCACAGTTTGATTTCCTGCTTTATGACAAGTTTGTTACATGATTGTAATTATATATCCCTCTGTTACACTGATGAATATTGTCAGAAACTGAGGTGCATCTTGTATTTCTCTTAATTATTGTCCTTTCCTTCTATTAAATGGTAGTTTTCTGCAAACCAAAAACACAGATGAAATGTAGAATTAGGAGGCTGCATGACACTGTTTGCCACAAAATGGGGATAATAATAGCACCTACCTCCCAGGGTTGTTTTGAGGATCAAATGAAATATTTGCAAAGCAATTAGCAGAGGGTCTGGCACATAGTAGGTGCTATGTAAGCATTGATGGTGATGATGACTATCATCATCATCATTAAGTGTGAATATCAAAGAAATTTATATTGTGAATGGGTATTATAAGGATTCCAGTTCCCTTCATGGGATTTTTATCTGGAATATTCCATTTTTACTAATTCAACAAATGAGGACACTGAGGCCCAGGAAGTTTAGGTCATAAAGGCAGTATAAAAACAAAGATTTTGACCCTAATTTTAACACTTTCTCCATCGTACCATGCTGTCTTTGCGTTGTTGTTGTTCTGTTGTGTCTGACTCTCCTTGACTCCATTTGGGGGTTTTCTTGGCAAGGATACTGGAGGAGATGAGGAAATTGAGGCAAACGGGGTGAAGTGACTTGCCCAGGGTCACACAGCTAGTAAGTGTCTGAGGCCAGATTTCAACTGAGGAAGTGTGAGTCATCTGCCCTTTGCATTACACAGAGATAAAACATTTGTTAAGCTAGATACTGTGCTGAGTGCTGGAGATGCAAATACAAGCAAGCAAGACAGCTCCTTCCCTCAAGGGGCTTACATTCTAATAGAGGACAGTAGAGCTAAAAGACTGGGGAGAGGTGGTGGATGGAGTGGCAAAGAAGAGGAAAAGAGGACTAGAGAGTTACGTTGTGAGTGAAGTAAAGCATGAGTGGGCCTTTTTTTTTTTAGTTGATGATCCAGGTAGACAGTGACCATTTAGGAAAGCAGGGCCTTAGAGTAGACGTATCTCCATGGTGAAAAGGTGGTTGATGAGGAGGACAAGAATTCCAGAGAGTCAGGTCATGATTGTGATTGGTTATATGGTGATCATGATATATTTTATAGCAATTGTATCTCTGGGTAAGTGTGTACAAAATCACGGTCAATACTCCTGGAAATGATTAAAACTTATCATTTCCCTCAACTTCCTTAGCTTCTGTGGCCTTTACTCTGCTTGAGCAACCTTCAAGGGTAGTCACATCATAGCCCACCCCATCACAGAAAACTACTTAACCTCCCAAATACTGAATGTTGGTTGGCGTAATGTTGGTCTCCCACAAATAAGATCTGAGAGATATTCTCTCAATGAATACCTGGAAATAATAAGTCCTATTTCCATAATCCACCCAAGAAAATCGGTCTCACTGCCTTTGTCACACTTGACGTTCACCCTGGACAATTTCCAAAATTATAGTAGACAACTTCTGCTTATAAGTAGAGAAGCACATGAGACACCTAAGAGACTGTAGAAGAATCTGCCTTGGTCAGTAGGACAATTGAACAGGGCATATGAAGTCCTGGAGAAAAACTGAGTGTTTTTTTTTAGCACATCTGTACTTTGGGGTCGAGATGAATTATATGTGACCCGATAAGATCCTTCCATTTGACCGCGTTGTTGTTAGGGATTTGGCCCATATCCCAGTTCTGCAAATCTGATGGTGCAGTTTCTTGGATGTCAGGTAAGGTAAAGGGGACTAGGACACAATCCCTTGAAGATCATCCTATGAGAGGTTTGGGGGAAGTGGCCCAGCAAGAGAGATTTGGACTAGAAAAAGGCAGACCTGACAAGGTGATAAGAGCCATGTTGGAAATACAACAATAGGTCAACCCCAAGAATATAGCTTCTGGTTTTCTAGTTCAGGATCATAGGTTAGAGCTAGAAGGAACTTTAGATGCCATCCAGTTCAACCACTTCATTTTACACTTGAGGAAACTGAGACCCAGATAGGTTACATGACAGTTGCCTGACAAGACAGTTCACATCCCTGCTCCATCTGTGTGACCATTGTCTTCTCTCTGGGCTTTGATTTCCTCACTCAGTATGAGAGAATTGGACAAAATGATCTCTAGGGTTCCTTTCAGCTTTAACATTCAGTAATTCTGGGACTTATGATAATACAATACATTATTAACAGTTAAAATTATTTTAATATGTTATGAATTCAGTGCTCACAACTACCTAATATGATCCATAAAGTAATATTAATGCTTCACATCAGTAATGGTAAGAGAAATGCAGATTATAACACTGAGGTTTCAGCTCATGCCCTGCTACCTGGCAGAGATGGGTAAGGAAGAAAGGAAGGAAGGATGGAAGGAAAGGAGAGAGGGAGGAAGGAAGGGAAGGAGGGAGGAAGGAAGGGAAGGAGGGAGGAAGGAAGAAAGGGAAGAAGGGAGGGAGGAAGGGAAGGAGGGAGGAAGGAAGGAAGGAAGGAAGGAAGGAAGGAAGGAAGGAAGGAAGGAAGGAAGGGAAGGAAGGTGGAAGGAAGGGAGGGAGGAAGGAAAGGAGAGAGGAAGGAAGGGAAGGAGGGAGGAAGGAAGGGAAGGAGGGAGGAAGGAAGGAAGGGAAGGAGGGAGGAAGGAAGGAAGGGAAGGAGGGAGGAAGGAAGGAAGGGAAGGTGGGAGGAAGGAAGGGAAGGAGGGAGGAAGGAAGAAAGGGAAGAAGGGAGGGAGGAAGGGAAGGAGGGAGGGAGGAAGGAAGGAAGGAAGGAAGGAAGGAAGGAAGGAAGGAAGGAAGGAAGGGAAGGAAGGTGGAAGGAAGGGAGGGAGGAAGGAAAGGAGAGAGGAAGGAAGGGAAGGAGGGAGGAAGGAAGGGAAGGAGGGAGGAAGGAAGGAAGGGAAGGAGGGAGGAAGGAAGGAAGGGAAGGAGGGAGGAAGGAAGGAAGGGAAGGTGGGAGGAAGGAAGGAAGGGAAGGTGGGAGGAAGGAAGGGAAGGAGGGAGGAAGGAAGGAAGGAAGGAAGAAAGGGAAGGAGGGAGGAAGGAAAGGAGAGAGGAAGGAAGGGAAGGAAGGGGGAAAGGAAGGAGAGGAAGGAAAGGAAGGAAAGGAAAGAGGGAGGAAGGAAGGGAAGGAGGGAGGAAGGAAGGGAGGGAGGAAAGAAAGGAGAGAGGAAGGAAGGGAAGGAGGGAGGGAGGAAGGAAGGAAGGGAGGGAAGGATGGAGGAAGCCACAGTCTCTTTGGCAATCATTGTGTGAGGCATTGGAGTCACAAAGACAAAATCTGGATAGCTCTTGCTTTCCAAGAGGTTACATTCTATCTGACATAGAGGACATAAAAATAAATAAACAATTCCCACTTTTAGCACAGAGGCAACATCTCCAGATATAAGTATATACAAAATAAATACAAAGTCATTCCTTCTTCATCGTTTGGGGGATGGGTAGAGATAACAGCAGAGGCTTTAAGGGCCCATTTAAGCAAAGTTTTGAAAGCTAAATGGAGGTGTTTATATTTTATCATAGAAGCAATAGAGAGTGACTGGAATTTATTTACTAAGGGAGTGACATAGTAAAACAACCACGTGTGGAAAATCACTTTGGGAGTGATGAGAAAATGGAGCAGAATGAAGGAAGGGGAAGCTTTAGGTCAGGAATCACATTGAGAGGCTCTTGAAACAGTTAAAGGTGATAAGGCTTGAACTAAAGTGGCACTGGTGTGAATATTTATTCAATAAACATTTATTAAGCTCCTATTAAGTGCCAAGCCACTATTACTGTGCTAAGTGCTGGGGGTACAAAAAAAAAGGCAAAATGCCCCCACGGAGCTTACAATCTAATGGGGTAGACAACATGCAAACACATTTTGGGGGCAAGCTATATAGAGGATAAATAGGAAACAGTTACCTGAGGGAAAGCACTAAAATTAAGAAGAGTTGGGGAAGGCCTCCTGTAGAAAGTGTGATTTCAGTTAGGTCTTAAAGGAAGCCAGGCAGGTTAGTGGTTAGAGCTGAGGGAACAGTGAGAAGAAGAACAGTGGATTCGACAAGATTTGGTGACTCAGTGATAGGTGAGGTAGGGTGAGGAGTTGAGAATAATGCTAAGGTTGCAAACCTGGGAGGCTGAAAGGATTGAAGTGTCCTCAAAAGAATTAGGAAATTTCAGAAGAGGGGGTGGATTTGGGAAGTTGGTCTGGGAGATATTATGTCTCTGTTCTGTTGCGGACCTGTTAAATTTGGAAATGTCTGTGGGTCAGCCAGTTTGAGATGTCCTATAGAAAATCTGTGAGATGCCACTAAAGCTCAGAAGAGAAAATGAGGCTTGCTAGATGCTATTTGTTCTCTAAGGATGTGCTGAATCAGCTAACTTCTGTGCTAACAAACTATGGCCAGGAAATTTTCTAAAAGCAAGAGAATGCAAAGATCTTGTTTCTGAAGTCACATCTATATCCAGAGTGTTGCAAGTGTTGTATTTGTAGATAATTTCTAAGGTCCACGATGCTTTATGAAATTCTTTATTATCAATAAAGAAACCTACATGTAAGGTCTTGTAAATCCTCTAACAGGCGCCTAGTGGTTCATCCAATTTACCCTTAAGATGAAAGCTAATCTCTCTGGCATTCATTACACAAAAGAAAGTGTCTACAATTATTTCTGAGGGCAGCTAGGCAGTGCAGATAGTGCACTGGGCTGGAAATCAGAAAGACTTCTTTTCCTAAGTTCAAATCTGGCCTCAGACACTAGCTGTGGGACTCCGGGCACATCACTTCACCCTGTTTGCCTCAGTTTCTTCATCTGTCAAATGAGCTGGAAAAGGAAATGGCAAACCATTCCAGTTTCTTTGCCAAGAAAACCCCAAATGGGATCACAGAGAGTCAGACGCAGCTGAAATGACTGAATAGCAGCAGCACAATTACTTCTAAATAAAACTTATTCCAATATTGCTTAATCTGAAACAATACCTAATCTTGGTCTCCAAGCCACTTTGGCAGCCTAGTGGTTTTTTAAATGCATAAAATAGAATACACAGGATTACAGAGGAAGCAGATAATATTGAAACACAGCTGTCAAAATATTTTTATAGACATCCACACACCCCCATTTAAGAACCCTTGGTGTAATAGGAGTCTGTGTTGGTTTCTTCTTCTGGTCATTTAAATTTCACCATTAGTCCCCAAAATACACACCTTCTAATTTATAAACTCATCACTCGAAATTCTCCATAGTTTTTCATATCTTTTCTGTTAGATAAGTCATTGGAATGCCAATTCTAATCATCCAACACATAGTGATCATTTGCCTTGCTCTTATCCAAGAGGAGGTTAATTCTCCCTCGTAGTCCCCTAGCTGCCATAGTAGAGTATGATCATTTTCATGGTAGATGATGAGAGTGCATCACAGCGCAGTAATTTACCACTCACACTGCCAGCCAAGCCTAGTGAAGTAAAATCCTCACCTGATTTACAACTCCCAGGCTTTAGCCCTAACCACTCCAGAACACGACCTCTTTCTATGTGTACTGGGCAGTGCTTGAGAATGCGATTGGTTTAAAACATTTTTCTCCTAAGGTACCAAACTGACTTTCAACTGCAGGGGAGAATAGGAGTGGGGAGGGTTGCAGGGAGTAATAATGAAACCGAAAGGCTTTTCTTTATGAGAGAGGCAAGCACATATACTATGTCAGATGTATTGTTTCAGTTAATCTTTTTAGGGGAGCAGTATTTCTTATTCCGTTAGCTGGTTCTTTGTTCCTCATGGGACGTTTTATTAACAAACTGCTAAAATCTTACAAGCATCCGGTGCTGCAAGGGAATTGTGTATCTGGTAGAAACAAATGAGCATATTGTGCATCTTGGGAAGTAGGTGTGGAACAGGGCATGAAAAAATAAACCCACCATAAGAGATTTCAAACTTTGGGTAGGAGAAAAGAGTGTAACTCGGACACTGCAGTTTTATACAATTAGTAAAAATAAAGATGGGAATCCTGTGTGATCAAGGGAAATTACCTTTTAAAAGGCAGTACAAAAGTCCTGCATTTTGCCATTTCTTTTTTTTTTTTTGGTTCCTAATGTAACAATATGCTAGGCACTACAGGCAGAAGCAGAGTTAATTAACATTGGAATTACTTTATTATGAATAAAGTGGTATAAAAAACATCAGGAAGGGCAAGCGAATGTGACTAGAAAATGAGGGAAGTTGGTTACATAGAAAAACAGCAAGGGTGGATAGGTCAAGGTCTACAATGGTGCCCATGGGTGTGGAAAAGTCTTTCAACTCATTCATGGAGCTTCTGGGCATGAATTATGGCAGGGCATAGACAAGAAGACATCGGTAGGTTGTAGTCTACACAGGTAGAAAGAGTAGCCACACCCATGAGATCATGAACCCATCAAAGTATTAAAGTATGTCTGAATATTTTTTCAATAAATGTTGGGATCATCTCACTGCATATAGTCAAATAAAGACACTCTTTAATAGTTTGGTGACTTGTGATTCCATCTCTGTGAGTGTTCTTTCCACCAACATAGACTGTAACTCCTCTGTGGCTTCATTGAAAGTCTTTGACGGTTGCTGTAACGACAGGGTGATCAGGCTGAGGGCCAGTCTGGTGATGAGGGGCTCCAGCCTTATGAACATATAGCCTGTTAATTGGCTCATACACAGAGGCTTTCCTGCTTGGTAGAAGACCTACAAGAAATTATGCTCCACTTACTGGCATAACCTTTGAGACCCCAGAGTCCATGATGAAGCAAGGATGTAGAGCCCAATTGCATTACTACCCAATAAAATCCTCTATCGTTAATAGCTGTTTTGTCAAGTAGTACAATGCGATAAAAACAGAAACTCTTGTCCTAAGGAATCTGACCACTGTATTTGCCTATTGAAGACTAATTTTCTCAGTAGGAATTCTTGAAAGTGATGGAAGTTGTCAGTACCAACAAAAATCCTTATTCTGTGTTCACTTTTGTAAGAAAAGATACTCTTTTTTTCCCTTTTCTATCCCCATAGGTCTTTTAAAAATTTATTTAGTATTTAATTTTTCCCCAGTTACATGTAAAAACAATTTTTAACCTTCATTTTTAAAACTTCAAGTTTCAAATTCTCTCCTTTCCCCCCTTCCCACCCTGCTTCATTGAGAAGGCAAGCAATTTGATATAGGTTATATATGTGCAGTCATGCAAAACATATCCATAATAGTCATGTTGTGAAAGAAAACATAGACCAAAAAACCTCAAGAATAATAAAGAAAGTGAAAAAGCAAAGTTGCTTCCGTCTATATTCAGACACCATCCGTTCTTTCACTGGGGATGGATAGCATTTTTCATCCTATGTCGTTCAGAGTTGTCCTGGATCATTGCATTGCTGAGAATAGCTACATCGTTCACGGCTGATCATCTTACAATATTGCTGTTCCTCCATACCTAGTACATTTCACTTTGTATCAACCCATGTGAGTCTTTCTAGGTTTTTCTGAGAGCATCCTGCTCATCGTTTCTTATAGTACAATAGTATTCCATCACAATTATGTACAGCTGATCCAACCATTCCCCAATTGATGAACATACCCCTCAGCTTCTAATTCTTTACCCCAGAAAAGAGCTGCTATAAATATCTTTGTACATAGAGGTCCTTTTCCTTTATGTTCATCATTTCTTTGGGGATACAGACCTAGTAGTAAGTAATATGCTATGTCAGAGGGTATGCATGTTTTTATAGCCCTTTGGGCATAGTTCCAAATTACTCTATAGAATGGTTGAATCAATTCACAACTCCAACAACAGTACGTTGTCTCATTTTTCCTACATCTCCTCCAAAATTTGTCATTTACCTTTTCTGTCCTATTATGTAATCTAATAGGTACGAGGTAGTACTTCAGAATGGTTTTAACTTGGGTTTCTCCAATAAATGGTGAATTAGAATATTTTTTCATATGGCTATAGATAGCTTTAATTACTTCATCTGAAAACTGATTACATATTTTGATCATTTATCAATTGAGGAATGGCTCTTATATTTACAGATTTGACACAGTTCTCTATATATTAGAGAAATAAGGGCTTTATCAGAGAAATTTAGTTCAAATTTTTTCTTCACAATTACTATTTTTTCACAGTTTTTTCACAATTACTATTGTTCATTGTATTTCCCTCCATCCTGTTCCCCCTACCTCCATTTATTCTATTTCTCTCCTTGTCCCTCCCCAAAGGTGTTTTGCTTCTGACTACGCCTTCCCCCAGTCAGTCCTCCCTTCTGTCACCACCACCACTCCTTCTCTTATCCTCTTCCCCTTCTATTTTCCTGTAGGATAAGATAGATGTCTATTCTCCATTGCTCTTGGTGTAGGATATTTTCCTTTACTGTATTACATTCTTACCTTTCCTTTCTTGACTTTGATGCCTAGTCCTCCATGATTCTGACTGGGTTTCCTTTGTGCATGATCTGTCTCTTCCTGGCAGATTGCCCTATTGTTTCGTTTACCTAGAAGCTAGGGAGCTTGGCAGTCCCATTCATTTGGTGGGTGATGTGGATTTCTCCCAAGTGGTAGCCTTTGAGTTCAGTTTTCATTTTGCTCTCTGGTTCAGTACTTCTGAACAATATTTAAAAATTTCTTGCAATATGGTATCCAGATATTTTATTTAACCATGTTTTTCTGAGAGGTGGAAAATTCTTAAATTATCTCTGTTCTGTCTTCTAGGTCAGTTGTTTTTGAGAGATATGTCATATTGGTCTTTCAGTTCTCTTTTTTTGACTTTGCTCTAATTTTTTGGCTATATAATTGGATTGTTAGTTGTGTTTCTTGAATTTCCACCAAATTGTCTACTTTGCTAACATTTTCTCACTTCTGTACTGAGCTGTTTATTCTCTTAAGTTTTTCTTTTCTCAGTTTTATTTTTATTGACATCTTTTGTTTTTACATCTCCCTAACTTCTAAATATTATCCCTCTCTCCCCTACTCCATCTGGCAAATTACTTTTTATAACAAAGAGTAAAAAATGAAGAGGGAGAAAGTAATTGAGCAAACTTGGTCAACTCATCAACCATAGCCAACAGTGTGTGCAATATTCCGTGTTCCTAATGCCCCAACCTTTGCACAGGAAAGGGACGTAAATTTTCTTAACTCTTCTCTGAAGCAATCTTTTTAATTCCAGAGCCCTCAGTTTAATTTTTATTCTTTCTGTTTATATTGTTGTGATCATCATGTAGATTGTCTTGATTTTGCTGACTTCACTCTATATTAGTTTCTTTCATCAAGAATTCTAATTTCAGTGGGGCAGCTAGGTGGCACAGTGAATAGAATACTGGCCCTGGAGATAGAAGGACCTAGGTTCAAATCCAGCCTCAGACACTTGACACTAGCTGTGTGACCTTGGGCAAGTCACTTAACACCAATTGCCTGGCCTTTCTCCCTCCAAAAAAAAAAATTAAGAATCCTAATTTCACCCCTTATCACCTATTTTTTTTTAAATTAGGTATTATAGTTACTTTCAGTCCATTCATAGATTTAGAGCTAGAAGCCAACTTATTAGTCATTTAGTCTAGCCCTTCCTTTCATTTTAGAGAGGAGGAAACTGAAATCCGTTGACATTAGGTAGAGCTACCCAAGGTCCCATAAGTAAGTGGCCCACGCTAGGATTAAAATCCAAATTAATTTAAAATTTTCTGACCGGAAACAGGTACAATAAACATTTATTAAGCACCTACTATTTGCCTGGCGCTGTGCTAAACACTGGGGAAATGTATAAGAAAAAAGAAAGATAGTCCCTGCTCTCAAGGAACTTGCATTCTAATTGGGGAAGACAGTACACAAAAGGAAACTGAAGGGGGTAGGGTGGCAGTATAATACCCAGCTGGGGACATGATGTTGGAGTCATCCAAGAAGAGCAGCTGGTGGTAAATAAAGAGATGTCTGGGATTTTGAGCCCTCTCTAAAGGAAAGCTCTGGGAGGAGTTTTTTGCTCTGCCTTCCAGCCCTCTTCTCATCAGAGGAGCAGAAGCCACTGAAGGTACTGATGAAGCGTGAGGACCAAAGCTGAAGCAATCTCTATGATGATGAGTTTCCTGGTGATGAACCTAAGCTGGAGGGGAGGTGCATGATGCTGCTGCTGGAGTGAGAACCACACAGAGCAGCTGGTGGCAAATGAGTTCTTTCCACTGCATCACACAACCTCTCTACATGCCAACATGCGGTCAGCCCATGCCCTTTGCTGGTTCCCTGCCAGTCTTGATTCCTGAGTGTTTGGAAGGTGATCTAATTCCATGGGCCCTCAGTAGTTAGTAGTTCCTTCCCTAATGTTCACATTCTTCTTTTTTTCCCTGAGATTTAGCTTGTAGTTAATACAGAATTATTCTTTTCTGGAGTTTTACTCTGGGATTGTCTTAACTCAAGGGTATCAAATTCAGATAGAAACAAGGATCATTAATCCGTACACAAGGATCCCTGTGGACCACATATTCATTGACTTAGTTTTAAAATGTGATTATCCATGCTTTATTGTATTTTTATTTATTTTAAGTATTTCCCAGTTACTTTTCAATTCATCACCTCCATCTTAACTTAGGCTTGCTTCCCACCCCACGTATCAGGAGTTTTCCTTTGCTTATTCATTTCTTTAGTCTTTGCTGTTTTCCCCTTCTTGGTTATACCTCTGAGGCTGATGACATTGCACATCTCTGCCTCACTTAAATCCAATTGCAAGCCAATACATCCTCCTCCTCCATTTCATTGGTCCTCTTGGAGAAGGAAGGATGAACAATGATAATGAACTTCCTCTAGTTATGGATTGGATAAATCAGGTTGAAATGCCACCAAGCTGCAATCTCTACTAGGGATAATTTGTGCAACTCTGCCTCACCTAAAACTCCTCACAAGCCTCTCTCTACTCTGCAACTGTTTGGTACCCCTGCAACACAGATCCCTCAGCACAGAGATTCCATAAGGGCAGTGAGTAGGTGCATGGCAGCAGTCAGTGAGCAGAGAGCCTCAGCAGCCATGCAGCGCCTTCTAGCCCAAATCTGCTCCCTTCAGCCCCTGCTGTCTACAGGGTGTTCCTAATGTCTGGACACATAGGCAAGAATGCATATTTTCAAGAAATGAAATTAATTGAATTTTCAACAACATTTTATTTAATTGGAACAGTAACAAATAACATCTTCAATATGATTTCCATCATTTGTGATGCAAAGGTTGATGCGCTTTGCAAGGTTCACGTGAATTTGATGCAGTGACTCCACATTGCACTTAATTTGAGCACATTCACTCTTTATGCATTCAATCAAGTGTGTCGCATCTGTGATTTTCATTGAGTCCGCCTTCTCCTTGCATACCCCAGAAGAAGAAGTCGCTTGAACAACACGGAGTCTTCGGTGAAACGGTTAATGAGATGTTAATGAGATTTCCTATGTGTCCAGATGTTAGGGGCACCCTGTACAACTGCTGGGTTGTATAACACAGCTTTAAAGGAGCGAAGACAGGTGAGCTGCTTTGGATAGAGCAGCAAGAGTTCATTAAGGTGGATTCATTCATCATAAGAGGGCTTCTGTTTTGAACCAATGAAACTAAGTTTCAAAGTAATTTTCTGGAAACCACAAAAATGCTTAAAGTTGAAATTATTAACGTCAACCACCCAGATTTCTGTTTGAAGAGCTAGGCTGAAGAGCTGTTTCAAGCAGAGGGATGTAAACCCAAATTCCTTTCAGATGGAGTTTAACCAATAAAAGATTGGGAGTGGGGTTTTTGTGAGCTTCTTAAAACACCTTTCTGATCAGACTGGGAAAACTAGTCTGATCTTCTTATTGAACTACATCCAATGAAAAAAGGTCCCTTCTTTTCTGATTTGTCCTTGTCCAAGCTAACTTAGTATGATGACTTTCAATGTGTTATCAATCCAACAAGTTACATAGTATTATAATAATACTGCTTTTAGGTGTAAAATTACCACTTTTTAATAGAGTTCCTGGCTACACCCAAACAGAAAGAGAAGCGTTCCTCTCGAATAGATGTTCACTAGAAGTAACTAGATGGTGCAGTAAATAGAGTGCTGAATCTGAAGACAGGAAAACCTGAGTTCAGATTTGGTCACAGTAGCTGTGTGACTTAACCTTTATCTGCCTTAACTGCCTCATCTGTAAAATGGGAATACTATTCCCCAAGGGTTGTGGTGGGGATAAAATTAGATCTGTTTTAAATGCTTTGTAAACCTTAAAGCACTATATAAACTGTAGCTTTACCATCATCATCATCATCATCGTCAGGTACAGTGCTTTATACTTGAAAAATCTGTACCTCTGCTTCCCACCAGTTAAAGTAGATATCGAATAAGTTACTTTGTGATGTTCCTTCTGTCCTAAAAGCGGCATATTTGTAAAATGAATATTTCTTTGAGACTCAAGTTTCAAAACCAGGTTGTGAGAATTACTGATTTACTAAGAGGAAGATATGAACAACTCTTGGAAAATTGGTTATGTGCACTAAGAATTTAGGGTCTGTACAAGCTTCCGTGAAGACCTCCTTTCTGTGCTAATTAATGATTAAAGTGACAATGAGGTCAGGTTTATGAGATTTGTTCCTCATATAAGAGCCAGATAGGGACCAAGGGACTACAAATTTCTCCCTCTTTTCAAAGAGCTGCCCAAAGTTCCATGTCCAATGGATGACGGCAAGATCGCATCATCTTTGAGAACTGATTAGTATGAATACCTTCATGTTGTTTCTTAAGCTGGTTGTGTCTCCTAGACTAGATGTGTCAAACTCAAATAGAAATGGGGGCCAGTAAAGCATACATAATGTCCACATCTTGACTAAGAAAACCAGATGTTTGTGAACTGATGCTGGCTGAAGTGAGCAGAACCAGGAGAACATTGTACACAGTAACAGCAACGTTGTGTGATAACTGACTTTGATAGACTTAGCTCTTCTCAGCAATGCAAGGTTCTAAGACAACTCCAAAAGACTCATGATGGAAAATGCTATCCACATCCAGAAAAAAAAAACCAAACTATGGAGTCTGAATGCGGATCAGAGCATACTGTTTTCTCTTTTTTTGTTTTTTTTTTCTTTTTTGTGGTTTTTTTTTCCTTTTGCTCTGATTCTTTTTTCACAACTTATACATGTATAGCCTATATCAGATTGCATGCCATCTTGGGGAAGGGGAAGATTAAGAATTCAAAATCTTATAAAAGTGAATGTCAAAAACTAAAAATTAATTAATTAGTTAATTTTTAAAAAAAGAAAGCCACATGTTTATATCATCAACATGTCAAAATCAGATAAGAATCTGGTTTGGGTGGCACTTAGGAGTGTTGAGAGCTACACGTTTCAAACCTCTCTGTGAGACCATCCTTTCTAGGGGTCTGGATAACTGCTAGATTGTCTTTTGATGGTTATCGTTCTTTCCGTGTACATTGTAGTAGTCATACTGGGTTTTCCTGGTTTTGCTTACTTCACTTTGTACTAGTTTGTGTAAATATTTCCATATATCTCTATATTCATCATTTCCTACAGGACAGCAAAATTCCATTACATTTGTGTAGCACAATTTAGCTACTCTCTGATCAGTGGGCATCTATTTTGTTTCCAGTTCTTTGTTACCCCCCCAAAAATGTTTTTTAAACATTTCTTGGCATATGGAGCCTTTTTTTTTAATCAATGACATCCTTGGGGTTCTCTAGTAGTGGAATCTCTGGGTCAAAGTGTATGAACGTTTTAGCCATTTCAATTGAATAACTCCAAATTGCTTTTCAGAATGGTTGTGCCAATTCATAGTACCACCAACAGTGCCTTTACTTTTACATCCTTTTCAACACTTGACTATTGCCTTCTTTTGTTATCTTTGCCACTTTGCTAGTTGTGAGGTAAAAACTCAGAATTGTTTTGCTTTGCATTTATCTGGAGAATTCTTTCATGTGGTTGGTAATAGTTTGCAGGTCTTTTGAGAACTATATGCTCTTCTTGTTTTGTGTTATTTCAGTTATGTCCAACTCTCTGTGACCTCATTTGGGGTTTTCTTGGCAATTTTCTTCTCCAGCTCATTTGACAGATGAGGAAACTGAGGCAAACAGAGTTAAGTGACTTGCCCAGAGTCACACAGCCAGTAAGTGCCTGAGGTCACATTTGAACTCAGATCTTCCTAAATCCAGACCTGGCACTCTATCCACTGCAGCACCACCTAGCTGCCCTATATGCTCATATACTCCATCTATTGGGAATGGACTTTGGTCTTCCATATTTCTCTGAGTTGTCTGGATATCTTTGATGCCATCTCTATTATTCTTGACATAATTCTTACACCACCATTTCACACATTTGTTTTCAGCCTTTTACATTACTCTTGATTCCATCATCCAGACATATTTTTTAAAATCTAGATGTGTTCTCTATGTCACTATGTTAAACTCTTTGGCCAACTCTTTTTTTTTTCCCTCAATGGAATTGTACAAACCAGGTATATCCATTTGACTGAATAATATTTTTTTTTTGCAGAGGGGAAAGCAGGACAATTGGGGTTAAGTGACTTGCCCAAGGTCACATAGCTAGTAAGTGTGTCAAGTGTCTGAGGCCGCATTTGAACTTAGGTTCTCCTGACTCCAGGGCCAGTGCTCTACTCACTGTACCACCTAGCTGCCCCTTTGACTGAATAATTTTAATACCTTTTGGGACTTGTCTTCTTTGCAAAGGTGGGAAAGTATTTCATATACAATCAGAGTCAGGATTTTGTTTAGGTTTGTTATTTTTTTTAAAAAAGTGAATCTTTGTTACAAGGGAAACTGGAGTAGGAGGGAAGAGGCATTTATATAAAATATGATTACAATAAAAAGCATCAATAAAAATAAAATTTTCAGATGTGCTGAATTAAACCATATCTTAACTGTATTATAGATTTGACCTAAAATCGATGCTGTTGTAGTCAATATTGGACATGAACTTTAAAAATACAATATTTATAAGTTATACATTTAATGCATATTTTATTTAATTTCACATAAATGTAATCATAAGAAGAGTTAATATATTTTAATTCATATTTTTATTGTTTTTAAATTAAGGGGTCTTTGGATTAATTTTTTTTTCTTTTTTCATATTATTACAGTGCTTAACATGTTTAGCTTGTTAGGGCTTAAGATCAACCAGTGTATTTTAAAATCCTTATCCTGCTCCAAAACTCTAAGCTTTTTTTAGTATGATAAAATAATTCTCATTAATAACTGTGCTTTATGGTTTACAAGTACTTTACTGACAACTCCATGAGATAGGTAGTGTATATATTATTACTCATATTTTTAAAGTTGAGGAGACTGATGCTCAAAGAGATTACCCTGTGGTCACTTAACCAGTAAATGTAAGAACTCCTAAACTGTCCATTCTTGCTGCCCAGACACCTAGAATCAATCAACAAACACTGATTATGTTTAGTATTATTTTATTATTATATTATATTATGTGTTATTATGTACTATATATTAATTCTGTGTTAATATATTACATATAATATATTATTATTACTATGTACCCAGCACTGAGTCAAGTCCTAAAGATAGAAAGAAAGGCAAAAATAGCTCCTTCCCTCAAGAAGCTTACGTTCTAATAGGGAAAGACAACATGTAAATAAACAGGTGCCTTCAAAATACGTACAGATGAGATGAAAACTAGCCTTGGAAGAGAAGTCTTTAGCAGCTGAGAGAAGATTAAGGACTTTAAAAAAAAAACCCACCATCTTTCTATAGCATACCATTGACACAGCTACTTCTAAACCGCATTCAGGATCCTTTGCAGTAAGAATGAAATGTATGCAAAGCATCAGATCTCTCATTTCATGTCAGAAGAATGATGGGAAACGTTAGGCCCTATGGGAAGGGGCAGCAGCCACAACGGAGACAACGAATGAGAAAACTTACATGAAGCCCTCGAAAGACCATATGGATTTGAATAGATGGTAGTTCTGTCCCCATAGGAAGTTAGGGCATATTGGCCATAGGGCAAAGAGTGCCTGTTTCATTGGCTAAAATGATCTAAATAAAGAAGTCATTTACAACTGGGTACAAGTAGAGAGGGTAAGCGCCTATTATGGGGGCAATGGGTGTGGAAGTGGGAGTCAGGAAGGTTATAGGGCAGCTTGAAACATATTAAGATCTATAATAAAAGAACTATTGATTGATAAGTGGATCTTTTCAGACCGCAGCATTAGTAATGTAGTCTGCAGATACTAAGGGAGATATTAACTAGTAGTCTATTCAGGAATTAGCTTCTCTTCATACTTGATACAAGCTAGTTTGTTTGACAGCACCTTTATTACAAGCAAATAATGGTTGCTAATTTTAAAAAAGAAAACAGCCCTTGTTTGGATTTCACAAGTAGGTTTGAATTTCACAAATCTTTCGTTTCGTATCAAGGAGTCATCAGTCATCACTTTGCTTGGATTACATCCTGTAAGGAAAGCTTACAGGTTGCTTAAAGTAACTTTTAGCTTGAGGAATTGAGTAAAACAGAAGATTATTCATAATTATTCATTATTCGTTTGTTGTGTGTGCTTCCCTGATGTCAGAGTTCCATATGTACATGGGAACATCTCTACATATCATATGCATGCACAAATCTAGACGTCTATTTGCTGATGGTGGTAAGGATATATGTTTGTCTTCCTCCAAATGTATTGTGGCCACATTCTCCTCTGAGACTTAAAAATGCTAAAATCTCAATGGGACTGATGTCCCCAACTCTAGTGTGTGACTTCCCCATGTTACTTCTGTTGAGGAATCTCTTACAGTTTGAGGGGGAAAAGAAAGGCTCTCTAATCTGCTTGCTCTACTGACCTTAGCTCACAACCTTTTGCATCCTGGGAATTGCCCGTTGCTGGATATTTTTTTTTCCTCCTTTGGCCAGGCTGAACAGTCCAAGGAAGAACAGAAGCAAGATTTGAATGCTGAGAAACTGATGAGGAAAGTCTCCAAGGATGTGTGTCGGCTTCGGGAGCAGAGCCAGAAAGTACCCCTCCAGGTGCAGTCATTCAGGTAGCACCCATTTGGATCTTCTGCACTGCCTTATTTGTTGTTCTTGCTCTATTTTTTTCTGTACTTAACTCCAGAGCAACTTACAGGCTAGGTTTTCTAGGAGTCTGCCTTTGGGTTGGTTTCATCTTGATGTTTAATATCAGCACCTAAACCATCTCTCCTGGCCCTTTACTAAAGCATGTCACTTTGGCAAATGCAAATAACCAAAGGCAAAAAAAAAAAGCCACACCAGTGATTGTCATGGTTCTGGTAAAATGATGTTTATTCCTGAAATCTGCGTCTTTAAATCTCACTGCAATGGTGACATCTTCATTAAGAAATACTGATTCTGGGTACCAGAAAGTACAGAAATTCTTTCTTTTATGGTAAAGACAGAGAAGGGCCTTCTTAGATGAAGACAAAACCATGCTCGCAGTGGTGTGATCTCTTTTGTAGTTAGCAGGCATTTATCCTGTCTAGAAGAACGCAAGGCCCAGGTGTTCCAGATATAATCCCCAAATATTCCCAGGGTCTGTTGTGATCTAGGCCAACACCTCACATACTTTGTTTTTGCTTACACTAATAATTTAAGCGAATCAAAGTAATAGAAACACTTGATAACTTCAATACCTTCTCTATCAATTAATCTTAAAAACGTTTCACTTATACCACCCTTTTAAGTCTCATTATTACTTATATGCTGTCTCCATAATAATAATTCTCATTATTATTACTTAATTGCTATAACCATCATGAACCAGTACATTTTCCCACAATATTTGAATTTTTTGTTGTTGAGTCATTTTCAGTCGTGTCTGACTCTTTATGACCCCATTTGGAGTTTTCTTAGCAAAGATACTGGAGTGGTCGATAGAAAGTATGAACATTTCAAGACCCACACACAATATTATATTCAGTGGTTTTTGCTACAGAAAGGACCATAGGAGGAATGGTGGACCTGTGAAGAACACTTCTAAGAAAGGGCACTAAATACTACCATGACAGAAGCTTCTTGCAGAAAGCTATCAGATTAGAGCAGTATCAAGCTTGATATGCTCAGTTGAAAATTTTAGTACCCTGCTATTCAATTAAAAGCAATTTTAAAAAAGAAGCATGCAGGATAGAATAAAACAAAAGATTATTTAAAAATCTAGATTCCCTTAATTGTCCATTGAAAGCAAAGTGAAGCCTGGAGGAGGAGCATTTGAGTCAACAAACATTTAAATTACTACTATGTGCCAGGCTCTATGCTAAGTTCTGAAGATACCAAGAAAAGCAAAAAAAGGCCCTTTTCAAAGAGCTTATGGTGACAATGGAGGAGACAATAAAACCTGCATTCTAGAATTAAGGAAGGCCAGGAAAGGCTTCTTGTGGAAGATGAAATTTTAAGCCAGGACATGAAGGAAGCCAAAGAGGAGAAGAGAAAGAAGAAAATTTCGGGCCTGGGGAAATGCCCAGAACCAGGTGATGGATTATCAAGTGTGAGGAACAACAAAGAGGCCAGTATTGCTGGATCATGGAGTACATGGGGGTTCTTGAGATAGGAAGGACTTTGAACACCAAATAGAGGATATCCTATTTCATCCTGGAGGTAAGAGGTGGCCACTGTAGTTTATTGAATAGAAGGGGTGACATTGTCATACTTACACTTTAGAAAGGTCACTTGGATAGCCAAGCGGAAGAAGGACTGGAGTGGGGAAAGATGAGGCAGGGAGACTAACCAGAAGGCTTATTACAGTGGTCCAGGTATTAGACAGTGAGGGCCTGGGTCATCAGAGGCGTGTATCTGAGAGGTGTTGCAAGTTCTATCTATACCAGATTTGCAAATGATTAGATACGAGTCATGAGAGATGTCAAGGGCGAACCTAAGGTAATAGGAAAGATGATGATACTCTTGATAATAATCAGAAAATTCAAGGATCGCTAGGTGGCACTGTGGAAAGAGCAGTGGTCCTAGAGTTCAAATCTGGCTTACTAGATGTGTGACCCTGGGCAAGTCATTTAACTCAATTGCCTCCAAAAAAAATTCAGAAGAGAGGTAGATCTGGGGGGGGACAGTCATAATGAGTTTACTTTGGGGCACTTAAATTTAAAATTTAAATATTTTAAATGTCTACAGGACACCTAATTCAAGATGTCCAGTAGACAATTGAGAATGGAAAACTGGGGGGTCAAGAGAGAAGTTTGAGTTGTACGAAGTAGATCTGGGAATCATCACCATAGACATCATCCATGAGAGTTGATGAGATCACCAAGAGATGCCATATAGAGGGAGAAGAAGAAGGAGCTCAGGACGGAGCCTTGGGGGACACTAAGAATCAGTGGGCACGACCTGGATGAGGAGCCAGCAAAGTAGACTGAGAAGGAGAGGCCAGACAGGTGAGAGTAGAACCAGGAGAGAAGCGTGTCATGAAAATCTAAGAAGAGAGTATCACGGAAAGAGACAGTGGATAGAACACTGGATTTGGATTGAGGAAGACTTGAGTTTAAATTTATTAGCAAGGCATAGCAGCACATACCTGTGCTGTCTCTTAGATGCAAACCTGATCTCACCTTTCCTTCACATCAGAGCAGTGACCCTTCTAAATAGGCTAATTATCATGTATACGTACCTTATACAAAGCATTCACTGCTTTTATCACTTATACATGTGTCCCAAAAGTTTTAGTAGTTTTAAGCTATTTATTCTTTAATAGTTTAAAACTGTACTAAAATTTTGAAGGACCCTGTATGTATAAGCAGTTCTAATCAATAATATATTGGACAGAGAGCAAAAATGGCGTCAAGTTGCAAAATCGAGAAAGGCAATTCAGTAATAATTGAACATGCCTCTCAACAGCGCTATAACATTTCTACAGTTTATTGATTACTTCAGACCTTTGACTCAGTTCTACACTCATGGCTTATTCATGTACTGCAAAAATATAAAGTGAAGCCAAATAGAATGAAAATGCTGGAGTATTTGATATCTACATAGAAATTGTCCTCTGTTGAAAGCATAACTGACATCAAGAGCAATAGATATTCAGTATGACATCTTTCAGGGAGGTGGTTTAAGCTCTGTTAGGTTCTCTGTAGCCTTAGCTCATAAATAGAATATAAAATAGAGGCATACCAAAACATTTTTAGTCACTTGATGCATGCACAGGAATGACATCAAATTACATGGCTATAGTGAAAAACACATGAAGTAGGTTCTCATGGTATGCTACCCAAAGACACCAGAATGCCTTGTGAACCTGATAAGTATGAAATTCCTAGTAGACCCCAAGGAAAGACAGACAGAAGGCTTCCAGTTTGAATCCAAAGGGCAAATAGAACCAGTAAACAAAGGTCACCCTTATAAATACGCTTAGTACCTGCAGATAAGCTATGTCAAACATGAAGCTGTCATGGAGAAAGCTATAGCTGTGTATGTCAAGAGATTTCCTGGCATACTAAAATTGAGAATAACATATTCAAAGCAATTAATGTCTGTGCAACATCATTCTTATTAATATATACTTTTGGAAGTATATATTATATCATACTTAATATACATATTATATCATATTTAATATACAGTTTTGGACCATAACCAATTTGTAAGGCAATCTAACAAAAACAATTAGGAAATCAATGAAATTAATGAAATAAAAATCTCTCCCTAAGGCGGCTATGGAAAGATTAATACTTCCTCATCACAAGAAGAAAGAGTTGTTGACAGTTGTTCTTGAGCACACGGTAAACAGGTTAAAAACTTGTAGAAATACTTTTGAATCAAGCAGACATTACTTTACTAAGAAGTAGCAAAGACTGACATTAGGTACATGCCATTGAGTTTGTCAAATACAGCTGAACATGGTCTGCTTCTGGATAGAGCCAATAAATGGCTGAGATCCGAGGAGAGAATCTTGGGCCACATCCCCATGAACTCGGCCAACAATATGCTGGTGAGGAATTACTGAACAAATGGCTGAATCATGCAGATTTCTTTATAGAAACAGCAAGGCTTGGGTAATTCAGGACCAGGTCATCAGTACCAGAAATTAGACATCTTTAAGGGGCCTGGACTTTATAATTAATGTAGATTATACAAGAAAACAGTAGAAACTCTGCAACGCATCACTACAGACTGTAAAAATTTAGCCCCTACCAAATATCCCATCTGACGTGACTTGGTGGCTAGAAGAGTTTGTGTGTGTGTGTGTGTGTGTGTGTGTGTGTGTGTGTGTGTGTGTGTGTGTGTGTAGCAGAAACTTGCTTTCACAAGTGAACAGATCCCTACTACAGATACAGATCTTGAAAGATCCTTGAGGATTCAGCAAATGAATTGCACTGGATTGGGACCTTTATACTCAGGACTGTTGCCGCCAGTCACTCTGATATAATACTGATCTGTAAACATTTTAATACAAGTCGCTATGCTAGATCCTCAGCAGTTTCAAAGCTTCATGTAATCAAAGTTTTCAAAATATAATGACCTAGTAGTCAGTGAGCATTTATTAGGCACCTACTATGTGCCAGGTGCTAAGCACTTTACAAATCTCATTTTATATTCACAGCTGTGGGAGGTAAGTGCTACTATTAATCTTCAGTTTACAGTTGAAGAAATTAAGGCAGAGAAAAGTTAAGTGACTTACCCAGAAGCTAGTAAATGTCTGAGGTCACATTTGAACTCAGGTCTTCCTGGCTCCAGGCCCTGTGTTCTATCCACTTCACCGCCTAGCCACCTCTAGGAGAAGAGATCAAAATTATTTGGGAACAAGAGGAAGAATGTGTATATCATTCCTCTCATCCTCTCTGCTACTGGAGTTGTCCTAAAGACATATTCATTGATGAATACCTTAAATGAGCTTACTTACATCCTAATACCTTTTAGGCAGCTGCAAAAAGCCACTAGTTTATCCACATGTGCAGAATGTTAAATATGAAAGAATAACCTCAGAATAATGACTTATCCCAGGACATTTCTATCTGAACTCCTATTGAACTAAAGGTGAAATTACATTATTATTATTAATCATAATGTGATTATATTATTATTACTAGCATAAAAACATTATTAGTAGTAATAATCATGTGGCTACATGATTATTACTACTAATAATGTAATAACTCAGGCTTATAAAGCACTTTAAATTTATAAAACTCTTTTCTCACAACAATCCTGTGATGTAGTTAATTGCAGGTAAACAACATTTTATAAATGAGAAAACAGGTTTAGAGAAGTTAATTGATTTATCTAAGATCTCATCACTAGGAACATCCAAACTGTCATGCTCACCCAGGTTTCTTCCCATTTTGTGCTGAGCACTGTTCCTTCTGTTCCATGTTGCCTTCATTTCTTGTATCATTCTTTTCAGTTCCATCCCAACTCAGAAGCCTGCATGTACAAGAGATGCTCAAGTATTTATTTTGATGATGCTCTTGTCTGAAAATGTCATAGAAAATGAAATCCTATGCCTATTCTTGATGAATTTACAATCCTAAGTTTTTATTTTCTCCTGTTCTGCACTTTTAACCTCTGAATTCTGCTTTGCTTCTTTCTTCCTTACCCTTTCCTGATCAAGTTTGTTAATAGACACTCATGCTTTAGGACACAGGACAGTTTTTATCTTTAACACAAAATAGTTACCTTACCTTCGTAATAGATGGGCTATGTCGTCTCTCATCAGATTGTCCTTATGGCAGCGTGGCATCGGTCTTAATACTGATTGCCCTTATGATGTGCCATTGAGAAATTCTGGTGTGCTATTTTCACCCTTTTTGAGTGTCCCTCTTCTTGAATTCTTACCCCAACCCCTAATGATTATGTAGAGGTGATCCTGGCTTTTAAGAGGCCCTGCTATCAGAACAAATGTTCTGGAAAGTTCTGTTGAGCTAGAGAGAGAGAGAGAGAGAGGGAGAGAGAGAGAGAGGGAGAGAGAGAGAGAGAGACTTGCCTGAGCACCAGCTTAGCTAAGTACACAGAGGCTTATTTTTACCAGAAAGTTGACTACTGGAGGGGATCCATTTCTTTTAATTTTTATAGACTAATCTCTATTGGTGGTCCTTAACCTTCTGTATGTTGTAGATCCCATTGGCAGTCTGGTGATGCCCAGAGGTCCCTTCTCAGAATAATGTTTTTAAATGCATAAAATACAAACATACAAGATGACAGCAGGAATCAATCATATTGAAATACAGTTATCCACATACTGAAAAACAAATTCTAGGACTATAGGTTAAGAATCCCCAGTTATAGTGGGACTACTTCCTCCAGTGGCATCTCAGATCCTTAAAGTATTAAACCCTAATCCTGCATCTTAAACACAGAAGAGATTGCTAACCCTTCTAGAAATTTCTTTAAAATAAATGAAAAGCAAACAAAGTTAATTCTAAGAGGGGGTATATGGAGTTTGTTTGGTCTCAAGATATTTAACACGAGCCATCATTGTTCATCTCCATACATGTTCTTAAAAACAACACCAAAGAAAACTAACAAAACAAACCCAATTAACTTTAAAGGGAGTTGTGAGTGGAAGAGAACAAAAATCTGGACTTTTTAATTAAAAGATAGCACTCTTGTTCTAGATATTAAACACACACTGTTTTCAGCATGTCATCTAAGTCTGTTTTTTCTTCACTCTTGCTTCCAGGGAGAAGATCGCCTATTTTACCAGAGCAAAGATTAGCATCCCATCCTTGCCAGCTGATGATGTGTAAATTACAAATTTTGAATCATTCTCCCACCTGCTCATGCTGAGACAAGTGAAAGGGGTGAACTTTTTTCTTTGGGTTTTTTTTTTGGTAACCAGTTCTTTCAGATCTTTTATTTTGCATCAGACTATAGATGTGTTTATTTGTAAAATACCATAAATTTAATTGTATGTTTAAAAAAAAAGAAAAAAATCTAATGTCCAAAATGGAATAATTCTGGTACACAGGTGGTGTGCATTGCATGTGGGCTTTTATTTTGTAAAGATGGAGTAGAGGCAAATACCCAGCGTGTACCCTGTTGAACTGCACTGTTGAGAAATACTGTATTCAGAAATTTCTCTCTTCCCCTGTTTTCATGTGAGTAGACTGTGAAGATGGCAACCGTGCCATGCAATATTTTTATACAAGAAGAGTATAACTCTTTAAGTTTGATTTCAAACATGCATCTAATAAGCTTCTTTCCAGGGCTGCAAGGCCGTCCCAAACAGGTGCTGGGGTAATTTCTATCACTTATATTGGAACATTTTGTTTCCTTAAAAGATTCCTTTTTTTTTTTGGCCTTTTATATTTGTCTAAGTAAAACAGTTAACATTGGAGTACTGAGTGCAGGAATAAACATAACTCTGTGAATGTACAATACTTTTGGCTGCACTAAAGATCTTGTGAGTTGTTATTTCATTAAAGGGAGGAGAATACTGAAAGAGGATAGCAAAATAACTAAAATTCAGGAAAATAAAACCACCTTGGTGGGCAGCTGCTTCTTAAAACTTGAGGGTGAATTTACACAAGTGTTCACAGCCCTGCCACTTCCAGGTATAATCACTGTTACAAACACCAGTCATGTTTTGCCATAAGCATCATAGTATTAGTAACTAGAAGAATGTGGCATGATTTCATTTCTAATGCCATTGGTATTAGTGAGGCAGAGAAAAGTTACCAACCAAAATTTAAGAGAAAACCAATGACCAAGAACCAGGATATCTTTCCTGTTGAGATCTAAATCGTGACCCAAAAGAAAAGCACTATTGCAGAATTCAAGGATTTTACTAGAATCCATCTGTAATCCTTATTTTTGAAGGGACTTAAACCAATGCTTCACAGACAAGAATGTTTGGAAGTCTGGAGGGTTTTTTTTTCATTTTGCAGAAATTCACCCCAAGTAATTGTGTTTCTTTGTTTGCTTTTAAACTAGATCCAGATAAACAAGTATCCAGAAATAAATCTGAGTTAGGTGTCTGCCACAATAGAACCTTTAACTTTACTTTAAACAGATCCTTTTTAAAAGTAGCAAGCTCTTAGGATAGCTCTTCCAGGATCACTATTGTAAATGGCCGGGCTTTTAAAAGAAAAACACTATATGCAATTGTAAATCAAATTAATATCAGCCTCTTTACCATCCACTCTCTCATTTCTGACAAAACAATATTTTAAAAACCTTAATGTGAGAGAAACCTAAATCAGTTTTATCTGGGATGTAAAATCACATTCAAGAAAAAGGTTTCCTATTTGGGGTGGTTTTGAACCAGGGCTTTTATTCCTAAGCTAGCATCCTTACAAACAGGTAACTTATCTTGAAAAGAACTTGTGTGTGTGTGTGTGTGTGTGTGTGTGTGTGTGTGTGTGTGTGTGTGTGTTGATCAAAAATCAAGACCAGCAAATTCTGTACCTATAACTTGTGCACAAAGATCACTTAGCCATGTTTTTAAGCTGTTGATGTACCAGTACATTCAAAGCAAAGTGATGCAAATTGTTTTTTTTTAAAGACATAACTGGATTGCTTTGAATAAGTGAATGAACTAAGATTTTCCAAGGTTGCCCACTTAATTCTGTCTTTTTAAGATAACAAAAAAACAACAAAAATAAATACCATTCATCCTCGTAAGGTCAAATGTGAACGGCAGAAGTTTTAAAGTTTATTTAATATGAGGTTAAATGAAGGTCGACTGTTTTCAACTTCTTAGTCTGATTCTGTAAAATGTGTTTAGAAGGATGTGTAGTTGTGCTGTATGATTTTATTTTCTTCATTTATTTATTTACAGTCTTATTTATGTTCTGTTTAATATAGTTCAGTTCTGGCCATTTAAAATATCTGACATGAAAGAGACCGTATTGGATCATTTTTAGCTTTATGAATCCTCCCATGTTAGCTATTAATTATATATGATTTTAAAAAAAGATTTGGAGGAGTGGTAAAGAGTAAAAACTATCTCAGGCTAATTGTTAATAGGAATGGCCAAGATCAAGATTTTTAAAAAGATTTTTCCAAATGTACTCATTTTACAAATGAAAGACAAACATTTTTAACATATTCCCTTTTCCCTCTCTCTGAAAATCAGCCATAGTGTTACATACATATTTATGGGCAGCTTTTAACAATTTTGTTATTTTTGTACTAACCCAAATTATTCACAGTGAAAAAAAGTTAATCAATTGATCAAAAAATGGATAAACACGAATTTTAATCTTACAAATATTTAAAAGTAGAATTTACTCTTGAAAGAGTATAACGAATGTAATATTTAGATCTCATGTTTCAGTTATCAGTATGTTACTACAGTTTTGCCTATCAGAATCTAAGTATTACAGGTACAAGAACAATATTATTATTAGCCAAATGAACAAAGTTTAGCCGAATTTTGTAGACTACAAATCAATTAATTTTAAAAATCTTTTTTTTGCTATTGCTTTGTCTATATTGTATTAAATATCAAATGCTCAGGACTGAACTAAATATTTAATCAGGTTAAATTCTGAATGTGTTTTCTGTTCTAATTTGTCTTGTTTGTAAAAGTATGCAAATACATCACATAGATTAACTTTTGTCTCTGCACTTTCCATGTGTTTGTGATTGGGAAAAAAAATACAGTTTTTTAACAAAGATACTCATTGCCTGGTATTTTATTCCAGCATCAGATTATACAGATAAATTCTTCCTCTTTGGCTGAGGCAGAAGAATCTGCATGAAATCTTTACGTGGCAAACATAGATGTGTTTATTAAAAATTCCGCATGCCAGCAGTTTGTTTTTAAATGGTTCTTCGTAGGTTAATGTGAATTTACTGATAGGAAACACAGCATTGTTAGGCATATTTTCATTCTGGGAGTCAGCAAAAGGCTTCAGAAAATGAGCTTTGTAATAGAACTAATTATAAACTGGCACAACCCATAGAGATGTATCCTGGGCGAAGAGCCCCATTACCAGGTGCTCAGGGGTTCTCTGTACAGTATTGTTCTGCATATGCTGCTGGGAGCTGTACCATAGTGAGTGGTGGGTTGTGATACAGACCCTCGAATGGAAACCGATGGAAACTACCAGTGAAACGTGTTTCACTTGATGGAACCTCGAGCAGATTTTTCTTCAGTCTTCAGTAACTCCTCAATCCCTTGCATACCCTACCATTGTCCTTCTCTGTTCTCAGCATGTTGGGAAGCGTTGATGAAAGTGACTGGCTCTTTTGTAAACATGAAAATACAGGCACTGAAGCCTTTAGTGGATTAAAAAATTCATCAAACATCTCCCCTCCCCTTTCAGCTTTTAAGAGCAGAAAATGTTTTTGAATGTGAAAAAAAAATTGGCACTGATATTAAAAAAAAACAAAAACATTTGTGCAATGGACCTTATACTGTAGTTTCATTGTAACAGGTCATGTGAAAACCCAAGGTGCTGCGATGATTAGCAGGTACATTTCAGGTGGGCATTTGGTGAACACCCTTAACTATAGACAAACACTGATATAATATTTTATTTACCAGTTCAGTGCGATCACCGAAGGTATTTTAAAATTTAGAGGAACTCATCAAATGTAATAAGAATCGTCACTATTAAGTCTTGATTGGTTTTGGTCGCAGACTGGAAGATGACAATGGTTTTTCAGTATCAGAAGAGAATTGTAGCTTAAAATCCTAATGGCCAAAGGAAGAATGCATTTTAGAAAATTAAAGAACATAATGGGTGGTTGGCCATAGAATAGATCATCGTACCCAATCCAGAGCTGAACAAGTACCTTGTGTAGAAGATTTAATTTAAGAGAGACTGGTCCCTTTATCTTAGATTTTCAGAGGGGTATTTTTCATCTCCAGATTTTGCCATGGATCTTGAATTTCTGCCACTGTATAATGATTGAAGGATGGAGATGCTTGAGTAGAACAGGCTGCACAATTAAATAAAGACCCTCCAATAACAAGGAAAAATCCAGCAAACCAGCCAACAAAGAGAGCTTTTCCAAACTCCCATCTGGGGACAACATCTGGAATGGTCTTATCCCAAAATTCCTGAACTGTGGTATGGGCAACCCAAGACACTGGGATGAGGGCTGTAATTCCTGACAGCCACAGCAGAATTCCTCCCAGGATCATCAGCCATTTCTTGAGCTCCCTTTGCCTTCCTCCAATCCTCAAATAATCCAAACCAAACCCAGATGTCAGCAGGCCCAGAACGCCAAACCCATTTGATAAGAACATTAAAACCCTGGAGATCCTCAGCTCAGCAGGCAAAGCCAAGAATGAATCAAAATCCTTACACTGCATCCCCACTTGCTCTTGAATAACACAAGTCTTCCAGAGTCCCATGGTCCAGTTCTCCATTTCATTTAGTTGTAAATTGAGATTCTTCCACTGTGGCAAGTAAGTTGTGAGACAGGATAAAATCCATCCTAGAAAGGATAATAGAAGTCCAACTAATTGTGCCACAGTTCTAAAAACTAAAGCCATATTGTAATGTTGAGGCCAGTGAGTGTTGGTACTGTCTGAATTGAATTCTGTCTGTTGCTGTGAATAGAAGTGTGACACTTTGTGTTATCACATGCAAAGCTCTGAAATAGTTTTCCTTTCTTTGTGTATATAGAAGGACGCTTGCCAGTTACTATTGTTTGGTATCATGTTGAATAGGTTTTAGAAAAGCATAGGGAAGTAATGCTGCAAACCAGTCATTCCAAGGTGTGGCCAAGGTCATGTTGATGTCTATTGGTTCAATTATGCAGAAAGTAGTTTCTTATTTAAATAAATTTAAGTGATAAGGGTGCCTGGTCACTTTTTTTTCCTTTTTGCAAGTCAAAAGGATTTGAAAAGGGAAAGGTTTTAAATGTTTATCAGACCCACCCTGCTTCTCACTATTTTCACCCAGTCAGATTTAATCTGCTCCAACTCTCATATTTCAGTAAGAACATTGTAGTGTTTTGTGCATTTCCCTTTAAAAATAGAGACATAAGAAGTATTTCTTGAACAAATCAGTCCCGTCACTAATTTCCAGTGTTTAAAATCAGGTCTAATTTTTTTAATAACTTCATTGGTTGAATATGATGACATTTCATATAATACCAAACTAAATAGTTTCTATTTCTCCTTCCTATGTGTTTTCCACATTAGTGCCTCTGTGCGTAAGAATTCATTTTTAATGTTTTATTTGCTTGTGTGAGTGTTTTGTGCTTAAGGAAAGAATTTGTCTTTAAACCAGGGGTTCTTTGCCTTTAAACCTGAGGTCCGTGAACTTGGTTTTTTTTTTTTAAATTTGATAATAGTATTTCATTATAATTAGTTTCCTTTGTCATCCTTTGTGTTTTATTTTGTGCGTTTAAAACCGTTATTTGGAGAAAGCGTTCATAGGCTTCACTAGAGTGCCAGAGGGACCCATGACAGATAAAAGGTAAAGAACCCCTGTTTTTAAACAAAGAGAGTTTGTGTGATAGAAATTGAATATCTTTATCACAGTGTCAAAAGTCCCTGTGGCTATTTGAGGCAAGTAATGAAGTTTTCCATTGGAGCAAATGAACCATCAAAGGATTATTTTATGCTTAAATCACTAACTTTTTTGTGGAAGGAGTGGAACATTGGCCTGACCAATGTCTATAATAACTGAGAGACTATTAGTCCTAAAAGTCTTTAGTCTCATTTAAAAAAAAAAGGGAAGAAAGAAAGAAAAAGAAAAGTCAGGAATGATGCCTGGTAATTTGCTGGACAAAAAACCACTCTGTTGAGTGTTCAGGTAATATTGGACTGCTTGACAAACTGAAGTAAGGATTGTGGAAATAATACTATAGCATCAGTCTTCAGTGTAATTATGCAGTGAAGAATACTTTTAATAATCTGGGTTGATTTCCTAAGGAAAGAGAAGCTGATTAGTTTCTAACTGCCAACAAAAAGTTTTCAAAGTTAAAAGTTGCTGACTCTAAGAATCTGAATTGACTACCACGCAACCAACAGGATACTCTTCATTTATATTTGCAGACCAAAGTAAACTATTTGCCCACCTCTATGTAAAATCTCATTAGATATAATGATTTTCCCTTAAACATAAGGTTTCCTCTCATTCTCCCAAAGGGGAAAAATGTTGCTTGGAAATCAACTTATTAAAGGAGAAAATCTGAGATGCAGAGACTTTGTTAAGTAACAAAGAACCTTTTGACTTGGATAAAAGCAAGTTCTTTTACATTGCCTTTCCACAATAAAACGAAACGTCTCTCCCCTTTTTTTCCAAAAAGTCCTACACTTTAGGATCTGTTTCCCACTTCCAGGTGTGGACACCGAGCTTGCATTTCTGCCACTGTGTAATGGCCTGATGGAGCTTGAGTTGAAAAGACTGCGCAGGTAAGTAGAAACCCTCCAAGGAGAAGAGAAAATCCAGCAACCCAGCCAACAAAAAGAGCTACTCCAAACTCCCATCTGGGGACAATATCTGGAATGGTCTCATCCCAAAATTCCTGAACTGTGATGTGGGCAACCCAAGACACTGGGATGAGGGCTGTAATTCCTGACAGCCACAGCAGAATTCCTCCCAGGATCATCAGCCGTTTCTTGAGTTCTCCTTGCCCTTCTCCAATTCTCAAGCAATCCAAACCAAACCCAGACACCAGCAGACCTAGAACTCCACATCCATTGGACAGAAACATTAAAATCCTAGAGATCCTCAGCTCAGTAGGCAAAGCCAAGAATGAATCAAAATCCTTACACTGCATCCCCACTTCCTCTTGGAAAACGCAAGTCTGCCAGAGTCCCATGGTCCAGTTCTCCATTTCATTTAGCTCTAAGTTAAGAATCTTCCACTGTGGCAAGTAAGTTGTGAGACAGGATAAAACCCATCCCAGCAAAGATAATGAGAGTCCAGCTAATTGCATTACTCTCCTGAAGATTAAAACCATTGTCACAAATTATAAAATTTCCAGGAATCTCTGTCTTCCTCCCCTATAGGAGCTGCTGTCTTTTGTAGCAGATAGTTTTTTGATGGTCTTGGTTCTTTGCTGCCCCAAATATAAGCTTTTGCCATTAACCCTTTGGGATCAGCTGAAATGACATTTTTGTTCTTCCTGAATATAAGGTTTCACGTAAAGGACGAATGACTCTTAAAACCATGAGTTAGGTTCTCTGATAAGCATTTGATCTGCTGCCTTCCAATTTGCTTGGTAAAATTATATCCCCAATGCCTGATGATTACAAGTCTGAGGATGAACAAAGGAGGCTCTATGACCCCTCACCCTAAAATACAACAGAAATCTTTGTGCTTCAATATGGATTAATTAGATTTTAAGTGGTGATAAAAAAAAAGCCAGCTCTTTCCGCAACAGGACTTCATTGTAATAGCTAAATTTGAGATTTTGGGGATGTAAAACAAGGCCTTGTAAAGAAAGGTAGACTGTTTGCCTATAATCTTTATGCTTCTTTGACTTCTTCAACCTACACAACCCCCCCCTTCTCTCACCCTGTTCCCACCCCAAGTTCTTGAGTATCTCTGGCACTTAGTAGATGCTTGTCAGAAAGTGTTTGCTTTTGCACAGGTTACCCTTGTGGATTCCTCTGAAAGACAGTGTTCATGATGTTCTTAGCTAGTTTTAAAGAGAAAGGAGCATGGATACATTTATAAAGGTAAGAGTGAGCAAAGGAACAAACCATGTCTGAATCTCAGTTTCCATAGCCTTAAGGAAATCAACTGAGATCATTTGGGCCCATAGTGAAGCAAACTCCATTCTTACCCTGATTTCCTTCTCCTTTTTTTTTTTTTTTTGGTCTGTAATCAGCTTTTGTGTATAATTAACTGTGGCCTGTAGAATGCTTCAGGAATCAAGAGCCCTAGCCAGAAAAAAATAACCCAAGTGGGGTTGACCTCTCTGAGGCATCCACTTATTTTTTATGTAGGTCACACACCCCTTGGCAACATAGCTTTCCTAAGCATGACCACATAGGGCTTTGTGGACCAGGCAGACCAAAAGGCCACATGCTCCAAATCTCCAAGCAAGTGGTGGCCTGGTGTTGGTAGAATATTGCCTCTGTGTGTATGGCTAAAACCTGCTTAAAGGCAACTCCTCATGGGCCCTAATGGAGTGAAGAATTCCATAGACAAGGTTCTTTGTTTAAGAAGTTTCTGCACAGCCTCCTTCATTTTCCTTGACCTGGTGACAGAAGTCAGCCATCTAATTTCAGCTATTGATACTGTCCAAGAAATACAGATCATCCTAAGTGAGGTCTTCATATGGGGAGACAGACTCAGTTTGCTTAATGTACATAAAGCATAGATTATGTATTATTTAAATTATATGTGTAATATAAAACATCAAAGGGGTTGCTTTGGGGTTTTTTCTTACATATACATTTTGTTTTTTGCTACCTGCATTCCCTGCAGTTTGAGATGATGAAAATTGAGTATTTAATGTGTTTGTAAAAAGCCTTGTAACTGTCAAATTTATGTGTAATTTCACCTTGAAATAAATGATGTTTCTCACATTTGAAGAAGCACAGGTCCAGAAGGTCTATGTAATTTGCATAGGGTCTTCCCTGTCAACTGAGGGTGGTCATTTCATGGACACATTGTTTGGGTTCATTGGTGAGGACAGGGGAATCCCGAATGAAGGGTCTGGGAACCGTATCATAATGAGAACTAGGGATATTTAGTCTAAAAAAAGAGTGGCTGGGGGTTGGGCTTGGTAATTCTGTTCAGATATTTTAAGGAAGAGAGATTAGACTTATCTGGGTAGCTCCAGAGGGCAGAACTAGAACCAATGGTTAGACATTAGAGGAATGCAGATTCCGGGTCAGTGTAAAGAACTTCCCAACCATTAGACCTGTACAACCTAATCAAGGGGCTGCCTTTTGACTTGGTAAGCTTTGCTGTTATTGATAGGATTCCAGCAGAGGCTGAGCTTCATTGCAGAAGCAGATAAACTAAGTGGCTCCCTCCAATGTTAAGCTTTTAATCTAGATTTTATTCCTTTCCTGAGCTCCTATACCATTGAAAGCTGGACAAATGTTCCTACCAGAGAGCTAGAAATAATTAAGGAAAGGATATTTGTGGAGTTATTCCTCTTATTTAATAATTATTCAACACCAGCAGAGTTGAGTAAAAAGCTAAATGGAATGGTCTTTTTTTTTTCTTGCTTCACAGATATGTAGCTCAAAAAAATTTTACAATGTAAATTAAAGTCAATGTTGGTTGTGTGCACACTTTTTAATAGAACCGAGATTTGGCTGGTAAATCAGCCTGGCCCAAGAAGGTATTTGACTGATTCCAAGATTTAGTGGATGATTTGTAAACGTTATTACATTACAAAGGTTAGAATGTGGTTGGTTTTGATTCCTCTCAATTTTATCTTCATGGTGGAAATTGTGATGATACTCAAAGCTATTATCAATATAATTAGGGTTTTGCTAATTTGAATCCATGTGAGGCTAGGCCAAGCCTTCAGTGACCTACCTCAATCCTCACTTGTAGTACACATTGCCTCTCCCTATCACAACCATTGTCTGCTGGCTATTAAGAGAAGGAACTAAGGAATTTTTTTTCCTTGGAAATATCTGGGAGTGACACTGACATGGCTCATTATAATAATTCATGTTGTTAATTTACAAAGTGTTTTCTTCGCAATAACCCCAGGTAGTGGCTATATATGATTAGCCCAGTTTTACAGATAAGAAAATTGAAACTCAGGAATGGGAATTAAATGTACCCATGATCACAGATCAATTAAGTGTGTTAGAGCCTAGAGGTCTCCTTACTTCAGTCCCAGGCTTCCTTCCACAATAATGAGGGCAAAATTCACCCTGTTCTCCAGTATGGGACATGAGGTTACAAAAACAACATGGCCACCAAAACCCCAATGGTCTATTCAATCAAGCAATCAATAAACATTAGTCACTTACTATTTGCCAGGCACCGTGCTAAGTGCTCAGGATACAAGAGGAAGCAAAAGACAGTCCCTGCCTTTAAGGAGCTCACTAGCTAAAGGGGAGACAAAATGCAAACAAACACAAAACATGACGGCATACAGGATAAATAAGAAGTAATTAACTGAGGGAAGGCACTAGAATTTAAGAGGGGCTGGGAAAGGCTTCCTGTGGAACGTGGGTCCATCTCCCACCTCCACCACCAGTTCTGATGAATATCAGGCCACTGGACCCAGATGGCTCTGGAGGAGAAAGTGAGGCTGGTGACCTTACACAGCCCTCCCCTACTCAAATCAAAGTCAACTACAAGTCATTTCATTTTCCTGATGTTGTGGTCCTCTTCGAAAAGGAAGGACAAACATAACCCAGATGGTAATTAAAAGAGCCAGAGAAAAGAGGTGATGGTAGGTAAAAGGGGGGGAGAGGGGAGAATGGAAAACAGAGGAAACAGGTAAAGACAAATACGCCACAATTATTTCGTGAAGGTTCCAGTTCTTAACACAACTAGGCCCTTGGTACACTCTTGCCTCATTTGGAGAAAAGCAAACTGTACCAGAGGATACTGTCCCAAATCCTGAGTGAGTTTCTTTCCCCTTGGCTGGGGACCCAACCCTCTTTTCTCTTGGGCTTTTGCTTCCATTCATGAGAGCCCAGACATTCCAGCATTCCCTTTACCGGAAGGCAAAAGAATGTGGTTTTAAGAAACCATGCCTAATTCTTGTATGACTGTACTTAAAACTGTGCTTGGTCCAAGCATACATATATGGAGTTCTGTGCCAGGTCTGAATACCCAGTTTTGAAAGCTGGCGCCTGTCCAGAGAAAGGTGACTAGGGTTTTGAGAGGACTCAAACTCAGGCCACATCAGGATCTGGTAAAAGGAAATGGGGCTTTTAGGCTGGCGAAGAGAAGCCTTAGGGGCCATATTTGTTCTGCTTGACTACACAGAACAACAGGCCTGGCATTGCTAAGTAGAGCTTATCTGAAGAGTAGAATGCCTTGTCTTAGGAGGTCAGTGAGACCACCTGCATTGGTCCTGGATGCATATGACCCAGTTTATTTCCCTCCATCAATTATCCTAATTAACTATCAGCTCTTCTATTAGAATGTAAGCGCTTTGAGCACTGGAAACCCCCACAGCACTTAGGTAAATGCCTTGCATGTAGTAGGCTCCTTTTAAAAACACTATGCAAATGTTTGGCAGTGGGGGCAAGGGGGGACCAAACTTGTGATTTCATTGGTATAGGGAACTCCCAGTGAGGAAACCTTCTACTAATCTAGATTGACACTTTTCCTGCAATTTAAAGCCTTGGAGATCTACCTGGGACACTGAGAAGTTAATTAACTTGCATAGGCTCACACAGCTAGTAGCCCAGCTCTCTAAACTCCCAGCATACCCAGGAAAATGCCTTATATTTTGTGACACCTTTTAAAGCACTAAAAAAAATGTTTGGAAAGTGGGGGTTGGGCTAGCCTTGTGGTTTCATTGGTTAAAAAAAAAAAGCTGTTAGTGAAGGAATTCTACCTATTAATATGGGTCAGCATCTTTTCTGCAATTTATAATCCGAGAAATTTGCCTGGGACAGAGGAACACAAAGCCCGAGTGTCCAGATGGGACTTGAACCCAGGCCTCCAGGCTGGCTTTATCCACTGCACTGGGGCTGCCTTTCTTTAATAGGGGATTAGTGTTCTTATTCAGAATGGATGAATGGATTTTTGGTTCAGCTTTCAATGACAATAAATGCAAACACAGAAAGTGAACGCTCTCTTCATTTAACTCTCACCATAAGGAAACAGCCTGATGTTTGGATCATGACTAATCATGTCTAAGCAAAAGAAATGGGCCACTCACCAGCTGTTTACAATGGAGCAGAGAACAGGGTGGAGAGTAAGTCAATATTGCCAAAACATCTTAACGAGTTAGGCAAACCGTGTCCTAATCTGATGGAGGTGTTAAGATTGCTATCTCCTGGACTGGGCTTGCCTTCTCCTCGGTGCTAATACCACGGTTAAGTTGCCTCCCTCGAGTTTTTCTCGGTCTTCCACTTTTAATTTGTGGTCTGAGATGTGTAACTTCTTAATTGTTTTATCAATTCAGCACACCCCTATGGAATGCCTACTATGTGCAAGGCTAGCTGCTGCTTAAAAGCCCAGCTGGTTGGTTCGTTCTGTGTCCAAATAAGGGGATGGGGGCAGGGGGGAGAGGGAAATGGCAAGGGAGGAAGAGCTAGGGTATCCTTCCTCATCCATCCACTGCCTCGTAGGGGCTGCACCCGAACTTTCCCTGAAGGTTTCCCCAACAACGGAGGATCCCTTTCCTCAGGCATGGAGAGAGTTCTGGTTTTTGTTGTCCTCCATCTAGGGGACATGTGTTTCTCTCTGAACCTATATACGAGAACAAAATGGGGTGTGTGTGTGTGTGTGTGTGTGTGTGTGTGTGTGTGTAAGTTGTTGCTTTGTGAGTGGTCTTGCTATGAAGACAGTTGATGAAGTCATCTGTGGTGAAAAGAAAACACTTCCATTATTTGGCCACAGGTAGGAGGAGCCCAGGATTACGGGACATAGAGCTGGCCTACAAAAAGTTGGTCTTCAGCACCCCAGGCCCCAATTTGTTGTTCAGTCATTTTTCTGTCAGATACTGGAGTGGTTTGCTATTTCCTTCTCCAGTTCATTTTCCAGATGAGGAAACTGAGGCAAACAGGGTAAAGTGACTTCCCCAGGGTCACACAGCTAGTAAGTGTCTGAGGCTGGATTTGAACTCAAGAAGATATCTGAGTCTTCCCAAGTCCAGACCGCACACACTATCCATTGCCATCACCTCCAAGCTGCTTTGCCAATGCAGTAGATCTATACAGATACCCTTTGTTATCTCCTCCCCCATGGGCCACCATCACCCCCAAGGGGCTTAGTTTAGGAGTTTCAGGGTGAGAAGAAAGGGGCTGGCTTCTCATCTTTGGCTCTATCCCATGGGACTCTGTGTAGGGGCTCCCAAACTCAATGCCTCCATTTCTGTCCTTGTTTACTGATACAGGGAACTTCTAAATAAGGGGGTTTTCACTATCAGGTTAGTCAGCACCTTCTCTGCAATTTACAATCATAGAGTTGTGTATAGCACTGAGGTTGTGACTGGCCCCTGTCATACAACCACTCTGACAGGGACACCTCCTTGTGAAAACATATAAAAATAAATAAAATAATAGACTATTTTTTATTTAAAACTTTAGTATTTTTAGTAAAAAAGTGTACATTTACACTTAGTATCATAAAGTTGTTCTCTCTCCAATCACTAATATTTTTCACCAACAATGAAAATATCAGATGTTCCCTATAATCCCTTGACAAGTTTCTGGAAACTCCTGTTCTAGAACCTGTCCCTTCTCATGCCAAGGCAATTGGTCAGAAATAACCCATTAACCTTTCTGGTCGGCTCCATTGTCTTCCTTATGCCAGTAGGGCTGTGATTTGGGGGAGCATCAAACTGTGAAACCCATTAACCAAAATCAAGCTGTTAGACAATTCTGTCTAGTTGTTTATGACCGGAAAACTTGATTTCCTAGTGATTAGAGTTGTTCAAGAATGTCTCTGAGGCTAGTGGTTCCCCTTTCTGGGAGATCAAGTTAAGGTTGGAGATATTGAAGGAGTTCTTGCTTTGGTATAAGCTGGACTAGATGACCTAGGGAGGAAGCATAGGTACAGTGGGAAAAGGACCGGTTCTGAAATCAGGACCTGGATTTGAATCCTCCCTCTGCCACTTTCTACCTCAGTCATCTTGGGAGAGTTATTTAACTACCCTGGGCTGTTTTCTCCACTAGGATGCCTCCAAGGTCCTTTCTGCATTGGATGTCAGATCCTATGACCTGTGAGGTCCTTCCCAGCTCCAAAATTCTAATCAGAATTAGATGAAAAAAAGAAAGTAATACCAGGCCTATTAAGGACCCAAATCAGTGCACTAGGTAAAAAAAAAGAAAAAGAGAAAGTCTTTGCCCTCAAGGAGTTTATCACATAAAGGAAACAGGAAACAAAAACACATTATTCAAAAGACTACTTAAAAGGGAAATGTTAAAAAAAATCCACAATAAATAAAACCCAACACATCTGGAAGACCTTGTACATGTCCAGATCTTTGAATCTTGGTTATTTATTAGATTTTCCCCTTGAGCAGGTAACACAGCCATGCCAGGTTACAGTTGCCTATGAGGCTTGGTGAAGCTTCAAGGGAACTAAGTTTAGAGATGCCAATTCTCCATATTCATTAACCTGTGCCATTGTCCTCATGAAATTCTGATGGCCTCTTATGCTTTCAATCAAAGCAGCTCATGGAAACTGAGACCAAGGCAGCAAGAAGAGACATCACCAGGAGTTAAAAGGAAGCTGGAATCATCAATGCCCCTATTCTTCCATCGCCAAATGAGAGGGTAAAAAGTGTGAAACTTTGCACCCCTGATGAAACTTAAGACTCACTCTTGGCTTCTAATGGCCATCAGGAGGGACTTCAATGAGCTTTAGGGGATGAATTTTGAAAGGGAAATAGAACAGAAAAATAGGTACTGTTCTACATTGGGCTGGCTTAATTTTGCATTTAGTAGTAATGCATGGATTATTCGGTATCAATGAACAGCCTTTTCACAGCAGGGGAAGGAGAGGTGGCAAGTTCTTGTATCAGTAACCACTGATAGATACTTTTTTTGGTTGGTCCTCCAAGGTGCCCCCAGATTTACAAGCCAGGCTCTGTTTGGACAGTAGCCTTGAGATCTCATTATTGAATAGAAGGAGGAACTTCCTGAATGGGGCCAAAGTGAGGATAGAGACATCTGCAACAAAGCATAGTAATGGGAAGAAATAAGACAGATGTCATGATTGGTTTTTCCATTTTTCTATGGGAGGTCTCAGCTGTTAAACACAGGCTTTCTGTTGGCAAGAAAGTGCATCCTCCTTGGACCAGGACCAGATAAAGCTGAATTGGTGGCAACAGTTTTCTGTGGCAATTGACTGTGATGTTAGGCTAAGCTTGACATACCTGTATGGCTGAGACAAAGAAGGAGGCTTGTGTAGACAAAGCTAGAAGGGCTCTCAGACGACATCTAATCCAAATTCCTCATTTTACACATGAGGAAACTAAGTCCCAAGGAGGTGTGGTGATCTGCCCAAGATGGCATTTGAACCCAGGTTCTTTGATTACAAGGCCAACCCTTTTTCCACTGTGCTACCCTGCTTCCTATTCCAAGAGGGACATAACCTGCACCTAGCTGACCTAGAGTATTTAAGGTCTACAATATAGATTTTATATAGACTTTTATGTATCATATAAAAGTTTATATAGACTTAACATAATCCTGTGAGGTGGGTACTGGTATTCTTATCCTCATTTTACAGATGAGCTCACAAGCGTCCAGCGATTTGCCCATGGTCCCTCAGCTATAAGTGTTGAAGGGAAAATTACTCTGTTATATAACCAGGGGACTCCCTGCCTTCCTATTTAAACCAAAGAAGTGTCGATAGAAATTTCTGAGAATCAACTGTCATTTTTGGAGCTATGGGCCATAAGAAACAAGGAATAGGAGGAATTTGAAAACATGGAAAGATTTGCATGAAATGATACAGAGAAGTGATGTCAAATTCAAATAGAAACAGGGGTCACTAAACTATACATAAGGATCCCTACAGGCCCAATATTGACTTAGAAAACTGCATATGAATATCATCTACCTTCTGTTGTATTTTTATTTATTTTGCTTAAGACTTCCCAATTACATTTTAGTCTGGATCCAGTCACACTTGGGGAGTGTTGAAGGAAGTAGAAACTATATAAACTAGAAGGAAAATAGAAAGAAAAAAAGTAGAAACTTATATAGACTGAAGGAAGTAGAAACAGGAAAAAAGCAAACACAATGATTCCTGCAGTGTAAACAGAAAAACAAATTGAATATTGCATAATTATAATGCTCTATTCTGACTTTGGAGAAAAAATGAGGAAATGAACCTCCTTTTCTTGGTGAGGTGGAAGACTGTGGGTGTGGAGTGTTACATACTCTAAGAAGTATGCCAATTGATCTTGCTTCACTTTTTCTTCTTTGTTTCCCAAAGAAGGCCGGCGAGGGGTGGGGGAACGGTGAAGGTGGTATTTTCAGAAATGGTTTTGACATAAAAATAAAAGAAGGCACCAACAAATCTTTTTTTTTCCCAATGGCGCCATGGGAGAGTAGGAAACAAGTCAGTAGACAAAATGAACCAGGTAGGGACTTCTGTACTCTCTTATGTGGCGCCTTAGCCTGAGAGGCTGCAATTTTAAGGGTCAGGGGTGTAGAGGGTTGCCTTGGGACTCATCCATAGTACCTACTGTCTGCCACATGTAAAAGAAAGCACTAAGCACCCACAAGCATAAGATTACTTCTCAGTGTGGTCTTAGAGAAAGAGCACAGAGGACATGAGTTCAATTCCTACGTCTCCTGCTGACTATCTTGGATAAGTCATTGGACCTCCGTGAGTCTCTTTTTCCACATCTGTAAAATGGCAGGGGTATACTAAATGGCCTCTGCGGTCCTTTCTAGTTCTAGAGTCGTGATCCTATAATCCTTCCACTCAATTCATCCCAGTCAGGGACCACGAAAGAAGTGGGCAAGCCCAAGTCTCGTACTTTTTGTGTCAACTCTCAAGTGCAATATATGTTCTTGAAAGCAAGTGACTGGGTTGGAGAAGGGCTCCCTGCACTGGGAAAATTTCTTGTTCTCTGTAAATGTTCCAGCAGCAAAGAACCACCTTTCTTGCAGGGAACAAGGGGTACTGGAAACTGCTGCAAAACCCCCAAGTGGTGAGGATAAATCGAGGGCATGTAGCTTCAAGGGGCATTTCGCCATGGAATTTGGAGCAAGAGGGCATGGCTTCAAATACCTATGTCACTTTGGGCAAATCACCTCACCTTTCTCTGACTCGGTTTCCTCAGACTTTAAAGTCACAAATCCAGAGCCAGAAGGGACTTTGGAGGCTATCCAATCCAAATCTGAGTACGTATGGAGGCAGGATTTGAACTCAGGTCCTTTGACTCCGGCATCTGCCCTGTTTCCCCTGAGTGGCTTATTGATACTGATAGAATGATCCTTTAAAAGGCAGTTTTGAGTATGCTCATCTGCATTTCTGGAGATGATGAGAACTCTCACACAGACCTTTTCCAAAGATGACAGACATCTTATTTTTTTTCCTCAAAAATGGCTCTAAATGTTGTTTTCCTGCAGTTGGACACAGTGTTTACTTGTATTGTTGTCTGATACTGGTAGGTGTTAACTACAACAACGTTGATACTAGCAGGTGTAGCAGTAACCACACTGGCACACCCAGGATGGCTGCTAGCACAGGGTCTTTGATCTGCTTCTTTAGGAAAGACTGCTCAAAAAGGGGTTAACAATCCTACTTTTAATTACATTCACTAGTTCAGGGAGAAAAGTCAGCACCCTGAACGTCAGAGAAAATACAAGCAGAAAAATTAGACCAACAGACAGGGCTCTGACTGACTGAATCAAAGCAATATTGCTGTACACTTTACACACACCACTGAACCGAGAGAGCCTTTACATCTGAGCATTCAGGGGATCTGAACATACAGCTATTCAGAGTCTCTACCAGGAAATTAAAAGGTCCTTCCCATAAGTGAGCCCCCAAAGCAAAATACCAACTCAGAGTATGTATTTATATATATATACTTCTCAGAGACATCTCAACCTTTGTGATTCAGTGCCTAATTAGCTTAGTACCAAAAGGTGTGAAAGCCTTCCTACAAGCAAGCCTCCTCTAAGCAAGCTTCTTTCCCCCTAATGGGCTCTGTGATTCAGGATGTATCACAGCTGTGAGCTGAACCAGAGCTCAAAACAGGTCGCATAGGCCTATTAATGAACAGGGAAGATCTTCCTATTCCATTAACATTACAGCAGGTAAAGCCCCTTCTCCCCCTCACCCTCAAGGCCTTTTTCTCCCCCAAAGCTTTCAGATGCTGAGATTAAAATTGTGCTTTTTTGTATGTTGGGGCTAGGGTTTATGTCACTGAAAAGAGATTTGCTGGTAGACTTGGTTTCCCTTGCTTGCAAATAAAGTCATCTTTTTTCTTTCTATATGAAAGAGTTGTTAAACTTGAATTGATTGCTTACCAATCAAATGGCCAAGCTTGAAGCTCAGAACTGAAAGGGAAACATGCCTCCCTCCCAAGCAGGGAGGTGCAAGGTTTTACGTGGACCGAGATTTGTGTTGTCAGAAGTGGCCAATGTGTTGTTTGGTTTTGCTTAATCAATCAGTGCACATTTGTTAAGTGCCTGCTGTGTGCCAGGCACCAGGGATACAAAGACAAAATCCAAACGCTCATCACCCTTGAAGAGTTTATAGCTAACTGGTGGCAGATACAAGATAGATACAAGGGAACTGGGGGAGAAATTACTGATGGCTGATGTATTTTAGGAAAGACTTCGTAGAAAGATGGTTGTGCTTTATTATAGCCTTCAGGAGAGACAAGGAGGAAGTGCATTCCAGGCATGGGAAATGGAGCTGGGCTGAAGAGAGACAGAGAGAAGGTCAGTCTGGCTGAACCCACTTTGTGTGGAGAGGAGTATAGCACAATAAAGCCAAAGGTAAAGCGCTTTAACTTCCAAACAGGGAGTTGTTCATATTCTATCCTAGAGTTAATAATGAACAACTGGCTTATTTTGCAAGGGAAGGGACACGGTCAGATTTGCATTTTATGAAAATTACTTTGGCAGCTGGGTGGCACCCAAGTCAGTCACCAAGCAACAATATTTATTAAGGGTTTGCTTTGTGCCAGGCACTGTGCTAAGCACTAAGGTTATGAAGAAAAGAAAAAGAAAACAGTCCCTGTCCTCAGGGAGTATACATTCTAATGAGAGAGACAACATGCAAATAACCGGGTACATACAGGATATATACAGAGAGAAGAGAGGAGGGAGACCAGTTGAGAGGCTATTACCGTAGTTCAGGTAGAAGATGATGATGATGATGGTGATGATGATGAATGCCTGAACTAGGGTGGTGGCCATCTGGAGCGGAGAAGAGTCAGGTGCTGGAGATACTGTGTGGCTCTCAAGATCAGCCAATTGAGTGGATGTGTGGGGAAGAGTGAAAGTGAGAAGTCAGGCTTGACATTGAGGTCTTGGGTACCATCACTGGTAACTTTAAAAAAAAAGGCAATTTCAGCATTGAGGACACAACCCAGTTTACAGAGGGTTGGCAAGAAAGCAAGAGGAGTAGAAGGAATGAGAGTAGGTGACTTTTTTTCTGGAAGTTTGAAGGGGAAAAAGAGGAGATATAGGATGATAGATTGAGGATATAGTAGGGTCTAGCGAGGGTTTTGTTTTTTAAAGAATGAGGGAAACCAGCATGTTTGTAGGCAGCAGGGGTGGAGTTTGTAGATAGGGAAAGATCGAAGTTTAGAGAGTAGAGAATAGTTGAGGGGGCAATCTGGAAAAAAAGAACAAAGAGGTTAGAGTTAGGGGCACATATAAAGAGGCTGACCTTGATGAGAAGGGTCACCTCTTTATCAGAGACAAGAGTAAAGGAAGACAATAGGCAATAGTGTTGAGGGGTGGTAGTTAGACTTTTCAGTTTTGGGGAGAGTTGGTGTGGAGTGAAGGAGACAGAATCATCCTAAATCTGTAGCTGGAAAGGATCACAGAGACCATCTAGTGAATATATATGTATATATTTGATGGATTGAATTGTCTGACCCTTCCCTGGATCTTATCTTTCCCAGTCTCTAAAAATGGAAGCATCCCTCTTTCCCCTAAGAGTTGGTCTTACACCTTCTTCACTTCCTTTTTGTCCTACTGGACCAGGGGTGGGCAACCTGCAGCCTCAAGCCACATGTGGCTCTCTAGGTCCTCAAGCGTGCCCCTTTGACTGAATCCAAATTTCACAAAACAAATTTGTTCAAATTCAGTCACAGGGCCACCCTTGAGGACCTAGAGGGCCACATGTGGCCTTGAGGCTGCAGGTTCCCCATCCCTCTACTACACTATAAACGTGGTGGAAGCAATCCTCGTCTTATCTCAACTTGATATCTCTCCAGAGCCTAGCTCAGTGTTCTGTACACAGCAGGCTTTAAACAAATGTTTATTGAATTATATACTCTCTCCCAGGATTGTTTCATCTATTCCTATGGCTTTAGCTATCAACCAATCAGCGACTATACCCAGTACTGCGAACGTCTCAGATCTGAGTTCACTGACTCCATCTTTTTGGTTCCTCAATAATAATGCAGTAATGACTCAGACTTCACTCAGGTTTCAGCCCCCAAATTAATTGGGCTCATTGCAGGAGCCCTGTTACCCTTACAAGCAGGGAATTTACCGAGCAAGCCTTTTAACAAGAAACAGCTTTTTAGGATCACAAGAAATAGAACTGGAAGGGAACTCAGAGGTTGTCTAGTCCAACCGTCTAATTTTACAGATCAGGAAACTGAGACCCAGAGAAGCCAGACTAGATGGTAAGTGGCAGAACCGGGATTTGAACTTGGGTTCCATGACTTCCAAGCACAGCCCTCTTTCCATTACTCAACGAGCATTTATTAGCCATTCATATACTTTGAGAGGCAGCATGTTATAGTGGATAGAGAACTAGCCTTCAGCCAGGAAGACCTAGGGTAACGTCCCACCTCTGATACTGTGGGAGCGCAAGCAAGACACTTGACCTCTCAGTGATCTGGGCAACTCTCTAAGACTAGAAATTGAAGAGAAAGGGCCAACCTGCATTGGTAGAGAGAGCTTCCTAAATGGGAAATCCCCAATAAAATCACAGGTCCAGTCCCTATTCCTATTCTACTGTAGGCCAGATGCTAAAAGATGGGGCTATGAAGAAAGGCCTTCCAAGAGCTCCCATTCTAGTAAGGAAGATAAACATGAAAATAACTAAGTACACATATGACAGAGAGAGTAGATGGGAGGTAATCTCAGAGGGGAAAGAGAAGAGATATTATGTGTTGTCACTTGTGGATGAGAAGGTCACCGATTTGGAACTATAATAACAAAGGTGGAAATTGGGGTCCTGGAAAGGTACTGAAAAGGGGTACCTGGAAAGATGAAGCCTAGTGAGCTCAGATCTGAGACTATCCCAGCACTGGTACAGTCACTGATTGGCTGATAGCTGAAGCCATAGGAATAGATGAAACAATTCTGGGAGATTCAGTGGGGTCTGATAACTTGGATAGGAAAATCCCAAAAGTTTTATCCAAAACTCTTGACAGATCTCAGGATCTGCCGTGCAAAAATGTGCTACCTGCTTGAAATCAAGGTTGATCTTTTAAGAAAATGATTTTTCAATGAATAATACTCAATTTTGTCTCCCTCCTCGCATCCTCACTATTGAAAAGAAAAAGAAAACACTTGTAACAAATGTAGATAGTCAAGCAAAACAAATTCCCACATTTGCCATGTCCAAAATAAATACATCTCATTTTGCACCCTGTGGCCATCACCAATGAAGATGATCTTTAAGAAGCAGAGATTTCAATTGAATACCAAGGAAGCAGTGCAAAAGACTAGGTTCAGATATTGTTTTAATAGCAATAAAGATTGCATTGATTTGAGATCCAGGAGACAAGGAAATGATGAACTTTTGAATGGGCTCAGTTTATTGATGTTTTTATTAAAGAATAATGGAGTGTGTGATAGGGTAGCTGCTTTGAATTAGGTAGTAGGAGTTTGGGGGCGGGGAGGAGAAACTCATGTTACCATTCATTCAACCTTAACAGAAAGAGTTCCATCCCTCACATTCTCTCCTTTGCCCCCATCACAGCCTATCTCGTGTCATACTTATTGAGTAGTGCACCTAGAGGATGCCTCATGAGGACAGATAAGATATTGAGAGCCTGCTATGGAGACTTATCTATATTAATTTATTTTTTACTTTGTTTTTTAAATAGATCTTGTCCTAGGAGATAGATCTAGAGCTGGAAAGGGACCTCAGGTACCAACAGCCTCATTTTACAGGTAAGGAAACACACCCAAGAAGGTTAACGACTTGCCCAAGGTAACATAAATAGTAAATTTCAGATATAGCATTTGAACCCATATCTTCTGAACCCACAGACAGTGTTCTTGGTCCAAGGTCCTTATTACTGAAGATTCATAGAGTAAGGTTTGTCTAATGGTCCAGATACCTCATGATTAATCTCTCTGGGGACACAGATCTTTGAGGGCTTTTTTGAGTTTAATTTCTTTTAAGCTAGCCTGCTTGTCCTAGCAATGAATGAGTTGAACCCTCCATTTGGAATGTCCTATGTGTTGAAGGGAGAGGGATTCAATGAAGATGTTTCTGGTGTCTTATATGCTATGGGGAACCATTGGAAATTGTTTTGTCTTAGACCTCTATTTGGAATGTCCTGTGGCTTACAAGGTTCACTAGTAAAATTTATGAATTTTTAGTGTTCTAAAGGAACCTAGTCGATAAATTTCAGTGAGGTCTGATAACTTGGACGGGAAAAAAATAGATATCTTTATTTTCACTCACCTCCAACTGAAATCTAGCGTTTCCTTCAATTATTTAAAAGCAGCATTATTCTGAGAAGGGATCCATAGACTTTACCAGCCTTCTAGTCTCTTCCCTCTGTTGATTATTTCCTATGTATCCAGCTTGTTTGTATATAATTGTTTCCTTGTTGACTCCCCATTAGACTGTAAGATCCTTAAGGGCAGGTCCGTCTTTTCCCTTTCTTTGTATCTCCAGCACCTTAGCCCAGTGTGTGGCACAGAGTAGACAATATTTATTGACTGACCCAAGAAAGTTTAAGAACTCCTCTATTATAGGAATTTTTATCCAAAATAGCTCAGTTTGGTCGGTCACCTCTCTGGTCTTAGCCTCATCACCTGTATATGAAGGGGTTTTTTTGTCCTTGTTCACTCATGACACTCTCTGTGACACCATTTGGGCTTTTCTTGGCAAAGATACTGGAGAGCTTTGCCATTTCCTCCTCCATTTTCCAAATGAGGAACTGAGGCAAACAGAGTTAAGTGATTTGCCTAGGGTCACACAGCTATTAAATGTCTGAGATCAGATTTGAACGTAGGAAGATGAGTTTTCCTGATTCCAAGTCCGGGGCTCTATCCACTGCCCCAGGTCATTCATTCCTTCATTACTTGACATGGTGGGTGTGAGGCCTACTCACTGAATGGGCATTACCTCACTGAAAGTGAGAACCTGAAAAGGCCTGACCCTGAATGGGCCAGGGTCTCCCATTGTGCCATGGGCCATCTCCAGTCATCCTGAAGAATATCAGTCCACTGGACCCAGATGGCTCTGGAGGAGAAAGTGAGGCTGGTGACCTTGCACAGCAGCCCCTCCACCCCCCACTCAAATCAAAGTCAACTACAAGTCCTTTCCATTTCAGGAGCTATGAACCTAGGATCTTCCTAGTATTCCATCCTATGTTTTATTTTAACCAAGATGGCAGCACAAATCAAAAAGTTCATGTAGGAATCAGTCTTTCTGTGCCCCTCAGGTAGATGGGAGCACTGTCAGGACAAGAATGAGATGGAATTTGAAATACTGATATGTTTTTGACTTCTTCATTGTCATGTTTGCTCACTTCAGGTACATAAAAGCATTCTTTCCAAGGGATTGCCCATAAGCCTCATGCTGAAGTACGGAATTGCTTTGATCCTGATTCACATGTTGTTCTACAGGAATAGACAAGACATGAACATTCCAGAACATGGTGCCTGACATTTCAGAATGTGGTGGCGCCAGCAGTCTCCCTAATTAAATTTCAAATGCCAGGAACATTTCCTCTTCTGTAGTGCAACTGGACCTGCCCCAGCTACATCTGCTGATTGGGAGGAAAGAGGAAAACATGAAAGAAAAGAAAGATGTTAAGAATCCTGGAGAATATGCAACACCTTAATGTAATCTTTGGCTGCTTTACGGCAATGGTACTGTGGTACTCATGACTAGGTAGGAATACTGCACTATGTGCTCTGCCCTCATAAGCTAACACCTGGAGTTCTATGTTCCATTCTAGGCACCACATTTTAAAAAGGACTTTGATAAATTGGAGGATGTCCAGAGAAGGAGAAGAAGAATGATGAGAGGCCTTGAGGCCTAGATGATAGAGACAACTAGATGGATAAAAGTGTTGAACTTAGAATCCAGAAGATCTGAATTCAAGCTTTGCCTCAGACACTTAGCTGTGTGACCCTGGCCAAGTCACTTAACTATAAAATAGGGACAAATAATAGCACCTACCTCCCTGGCTTGTTGTGAGGGTCAAATTATATAATGTGTAAAGCACTTTGCAAAACTTAAAGCACTATGTAAATTCTAGCTATTATTACCATCATCATTAATAATACAATCATTTTATTTTTGTTTCTGTGCCTTTCCTTTCTATCTCTACTCACTAAGCTACATGTAAGAGTAGAAGGGTTTTTGAAGTTGAGAAACTGAGGGACTCCCCAAAATCCAGATCTTTGGGGCAGTTTTTGGACAAGCTGCCTCTACAAGGATGCTGATTTAGGTGTAGTCTGGCCTTCAGAAGTCAAAGTCAGGAGACATAAGGCATACTTACCATAAGCTAGAATAAATCTCTGACCAGAAGCTCCAAGTTTGAAGACTAGGAATTTTAGTCCAAAAGACAGACAGGAGCCTGAAGGCATAAGCAGTTTAGCTAGAAGTATCTCTGTTCTTTGTTCTTAAGAGTATGGTACCTGGAACAAAGAATCTTGGTTGGACATGACAGGTCTCCCAGCCAAGACTCTGAAGAGAATGAGCCAAGCCTTCCTTTAGAGAAGCAGTTGAGATAGATGCTGTCTTTCTGAGAAAGGGCTGGGCTTTGCATTTAAAGAGCATGGCAGAGTTCCTTCTTCTTGTAAGCAGGAGATAGCTAAAGCCATATGTGGGAAGCATAAGGAAGTGTCACAGTTATGTGCTCATGGGGATTGTGCCTTATAGTGTCCAGCAGAGACAACAAAACTGAAGGAGTAGCACCTATGAGGGACAATGTGACTTATTCACCAGCAGAAATCAGTGACATTGCAATGTTAGAGCTGGGACATGCACAAAATATTTATAGCAGCTCTTTTTGTGGTGGCAAGAATTGGAAATGGAGGGGATGCCCATCAACTGGGGAATGGCTGAACAAGTTTTGGTGTATGAATCTAATGGAGTACTATTGTTCTATAAGAAATGATGAGCAGGCAGACTTCAGACAAATCTGGAAGGGCGTATATGAACTGATGCTGAGTGAGGGGAGCAGAACCAGGAGAACATCGTACACAGTTACAGCCACATTGTGCAATGACTAACTTTGATAGACTTGGTTTTTCTCAGCAGTGCAAAGTTCTAAGACAACTCTGACAAGGTCAGAGTTGGGAGAGCAGGTTCAAATGCGAAGAATTCACTTAGATCTTCTCTGTAGCCATTGGGAGCTTTATTGACAGCCCTGGAAGGACTAGCCAGGACTAGTAATTTACAGAGGGAGAGAGGTCTGTTTTTATAAAGCAGGATAAGGGGAGACGGGGAAATTTTATGACCCAGGATGGGGGGAGACAAGGAATTTTATGGTCCAGGATAAGGGGGAAGTTTTATGGTAACTCAAGATAAGGGGAAGAGACTCCAGGGCACCTTCAGGTTAGAGAATAAACTAGGGACTTCACAAAGTCAACTCTTAATATTAATTTTAACTCTTAGGACATTGTTTGCATCCACATCAACTCCAAAAGGCTCTTGATGGAAAATGCTATCCGCAGCCAGAGAAAGAATTGTGGAGTCTGAATGTAGATTGAAGCAAACTATTTGCTCTCTCTCTTTGTTTTGTTTCTTCTTTCTAGTGATTCAGTTTCTTCTTTCTCGTGATTCATTCCATTGGTTATAATTCTTCTTTGCAACATGACTAATGTGAAAATATGTTTAATGTGAATGTGTATGTAGAACCCATATCAGATTGCGTGCCGTCTTGGTGGGAGGGAGGGTGGAGGAGAGGGAGGGGAAGAAAAGTTGGAACTCAAAAGCTTGTGGAACTGAAGGTTGTAAACTAAAAATAAATTAATTAATTTAAAAGGAAAAAAAATGTTAGATCTGGGGACTGCCCTCTCCTGTTTGCTGCCTAGCCACACGTGTTCCTTACATGTGTGCCCCCATGCACATTCTTTGTGTCCCCATTATTTCTGTGTGCCTATGGAAGAATCTGCCTCAGATTTATGAGGGAATGATTTTTTTTTCTTTTCATACTATGCTATTCCATTATTTATTTCTTTGTTTTAAAAAGCAATTGGCTCCTCTGGCTGATGAGTGAAAGTAACTGTGTCAGTGTTGGGTATGCGAGCTATGAACTTCAAGTAGAATGAGATCCATGGAGTACATTGAACTTGAAGTAGCTTCATCTGGGGGACTGACCATTAAAGTTGGGGGTACCCTCATGTTCTACAATAGCCAAGTCCCTTTATGCCCAGGGAGCAAAGAAACAACCTTTCCATTGATGGGCAAGGGTCTGGAATTGTTTGGTCTTCTATCATCCAGCAGTAGCTTTCTGTGGTAGGACCAATATTTTAACCATTTTGCCACGCAGGTTAGGCTAATTTTTCCTTAAATGGTATTAGGATCATCCTAAAAATTTGATTGGCTGAGAATACAAAAGGCTCAGACTTGCCATCACTTCATCATTACTAGAGTACGGGTAGTCTCTCTTGGAGGTTCAACTGGTGGATCAAGATGAGAAATGCAAACAAGAGAACTTTTCACTCAACTGAATCAACTCAAGAGGTCCTCAAAACCTATCCTTGTTGAATATTTCTCTACCCATGTAAATCTTCTTTTGTTAACTGTTGAATGATCTGTGAGCATCTAATTTTGTTCCAATTTTTTTAATTGGAGAGAGGCAGTGGAAGGAGGTCTAAGGATTAAAAAAAACAACAACAACACAAAAAAACCAGAACAGAAGGAAGGCCAGAAGGAGTCATAGATAAACAGGACAAGTGAAAGTTTAATTTGTATATTTACAAAGAAAAGCAAGCTCTCCATAACAGAGATTCACAGTTTAATGTGCAATCTTTTCCTGTTCTACTGTGTATAGGAAACATTCATTGTGTTTATAATTTAAGTTCAGAATTAATTAATTAGTTAATTAATGAATGTAGCTTACCTTTTAGAGTTTCTCTAACATAGAGCAAGGGGATGGTTAGAGCAAGCCAGTTTGGGGAAGGTCCACAGCCAAGTTAGTTTGGAGAAGATCCATGACACATCGGGAAGAAAGCTGGCTTTGGAGCCCTGAAAACTGGGTTTAAATTCTGGGTATGCCACTTACAACCTTGTAAATTCTGAGCTAGTCCTTTAACCTCTGTGGGGTCTCAGTTGTTTCTTCTGTGAAATGAAACATACAGACTAGCTGACCTAATAAAGTCCCTCCCAGCTCCAAATCTATGATTCTACAAAAGAAAAAAATCTTCCCTTTTCTTTGTCCTCTCTTCTCCCAGTCACCAGCCTCCTTTTGCAGCCCCAACTTTGGAATTCCCCAACAGGGATCACTAGAGTCTCCCCTCAGGAAGGCAGTTTCTTTTCCAGATTTTCTTATCCTTCCATTGCTTTTTCTTAAACAAACCACCATCACCACTCCTATACTTCATTACACTTCAGCTCCTCTGACCCTGGCTAGTCTGAATATCACTCTAGTCCACAATTATTGAGGAGGGCAGGTTAGAGATGGGAGAGAAGAACCAAACCTTGGTAATGTTTCTATAGTACTTTCTCACCACTTGAACAATCTCTCATGCAATGGACACATCTGTGGGGGTCATGTTTTCCCTACAGACCTCCAGGAACAAGGAAGAAAGTCAGTGAGTATCACACAATAGTCAAGCAACATTTCAACAAACATTCCTTAGGAATTTCACTGTTAGGAGTGAGATAGTAGGGCAAAACCAATTCTTTCTCAGGCCCTAAATTAGCATAGTTCTTCCATATTTGAACCTGGAGGGGAGAAGGATCTACTGGAGCTCATTAAGCAAGGGGGTTAATATGGTAAGATCTATGCTTTGGAAAAATCAGGTTCCCAGATGTCTGAAAAAAGGGGAGACCAGTTAGAAAGCTGCTCTTTTAGTCCTGGGCTTAAACATTGAGAAAGAACTGGGTCCAAATGACCTCTCAGACACTAACTGGTATGACCTTAGGAGACTGACTCATTTGGCTCTCTCAGTTTCATCATCTATAAAATACAGGTAATGATATTTGCAGTATCTATTTCCCAAAAGTGTGAAGAAAGTGCTTTGTAAACATTATTCTAGAAATGTGAGTTATTATGATCAAGGTTAGGCACATCTCCATGATTTCTTCTCTGAGGCTGATTAGCAAAATGGCAGAAATGGCTAGTGTTCAGCCCCACCCCATTACCCAAGTTTGAGTGGCCCTGCATCTCCAGTTTACATTACAAGATTTAGGAGTAGGGACTAATCTAGGTGATTCCTCTTTACCAATGTAAGTCTGTCTCCAGTTTACATTACAAGATACAGTCCTGTATCTCTACATTACAAGATTTAGGAGTAGAGACTAAATCCTCTAGTCTAGGTGATTCCTCTCTACCAATGTAAGGCAGCACCTGTTCTTCAACTTAGAGTTTTCAAGTCACCTACAGCCTGAAGAAATGATATCTGGGGTCACAGAGCCAATATGTGCCAGAAGTGGGACTTGAACCCAGGTGTTCCTGGCCCTGAGGCCAGTTCGCTGTCCAACGCATTACTCTGCCCCTCTTACATCACAAGACACCTTCTACTAATGGCATCATTTAGTGAACATCCTCCCTGCTTTCAATCCACCGGTGCTTCTTCTACTCCAACCTGTCTACGTCCTTTCGTTCAGTTCAACTAAACATTCATCAAGTTTCTGCTATATATAAAGTGCTCTGGGAGGTGCTGGGGATACAAAGATAAAATTTACAGCCCCTGCCTCAAAGGAGATTGCATTCTACTGAGAGATAGATATGGCGGGGCAGAGCCAAGATGGTGGCTGAAAAGCAGGGATTGGCATGAGCTCCCTGCCAAGTCCCTCCAAAAACCTATAAAAAATGACTCTGAACCAATTCTAGAACTGCAGAACCCACAAAAGAGCAGAGAGAAGCAGAGCTCCAGCCCAGGACAGCCTGGATGGTCTCTGGGTGAGGTCTGCCCTGCAAGGAGCTGGGAGCGGAGCAGAGCTGAATGGAGCAGAGCCCAGTATGGGCAGCGCCGACCAACCAGACCAGGAGCTGGGCAGAGCATGCCCTAGTGCCCTGAATCAGTGAGCTGTGGCAGTTACCAGACTTCTCAACCCACAAACACCAAAGACAACAGAGGAGGTTAGTGGGAAAAGCTGCGGGAGTGGAAGGAGTTTGCAGTTTGGCTACCACCCCGGGGGTAGCAGAGGTGGGGCAGCTACAGAAGTACAGCTTCAGTTGCTTCTGGCCCCAGTCCCACCTGGTGGGAGGAATTAAGTGGCAGATCAGAGCAGGAGTGCAGAGCCTGCTGAAGATCTAAGTCCAGTCCGGGTTGGGGGTTCTTGGGGAAGGAGGAGTGCTGGTGTGGCAGAGGTGGCACATCCCCCCAAGCTTGGAACATAGTTCTCTTAACTCTGCAAGCAGTTATACCCCGCTGAAAAACTCAAGGGTCAAGTTGGTTAGGAATACGGCCAGGCTGCGAAAACGCACCCAGATTCAGTCTCAGACTTTGGAATCTTACTTTGGTGACAAAGAAGACCAAAACATACAGCCAGAAGAAGTCAACAAAGTCAAAGAGCCTACAACAAAAGCCTCCAAGAAAAATATGAACTGGTCTCAGGCCAGGGAAGAGCTCAAAAAGGATTTGGAAAAGCAAGTTAGAGAAGTAGAGGAAAAATTGGGAAGAGAAATGAGAAGGATGCGAGAAAACCATGAAAAACAAGTCAATGACTTGCTAAAGGAGACCCAGAAAAATGCTGAAAAATACACTGAAGAAAACAACACCTTAAAAAATAGACTAGCTCAAAAGGCAAAAGAGCTCCAAAAAGCCAATGAGGAGAAGAATGCCTTGAAAGGCAGAATTAGCCAAATGGAAAAGGAGGTCCAAAAGACCACTGAAGAAAATACTACCTTCAAAATGAGATTGGAGCAAGTGGAAGCTAGTGACTTTATGAGAAATCAAGATATTATAAAACAGAACCAAAGGAATGAAAAAATGGAAGACAATGTGAAATATCTCATTGGAAAAACCACTGACCTGGAAAATAGATCCAGGAGAGATAATTTAAAAATTATTGGACTACCTGAAAGCCATGATCAAAAAAAGAGCCTAGATATCATCTGGCTAGATGAAAAAGAGCCTAGATATCATCTGGCAAGCAGCCAGAAAGAAACAATTTGAGTATTGTGGAAACACAATCAGAATAACCCAAGATCTAGCAGCTTCTACATTAAGAGATCGAGGGGCTTGGAATACAATATTCCGGAGGTCAGTGGAGCTAGGATTAAAACCAAGAATCACCTACCCAGCAAAACTGAGTATCATGCTCCAAGGCAAAATATGGATTTTCAATAAAATAGAGGACTTTCAAGCTTTCTCAGTGAAAAGACCAGAGCTGAATAGAAAATTTGACTTTCAAACACAAGAATCGAGAGATAGATATGGGCAGATAGATATAACACAAGGTACAGAATAATGGGGAATAATGAAATTTGGGCCAGATGCTCTAGGAAAATTTTGAGAGAGGTGATGAGTCCCTGAACAAGGATATTCCATTTGACAATGTAAAAGGAGTCAAGAGTACTTCAGAATGCCTTCTCTTCCTAAGCAGAAAAAAAATGCTTTTGCCCTTTAGTATCCTGGCTTCTCCAGGGAGAAGTCCCTCTCTGGAATCAGTAAAATGGACTAAATGACCTTTAAGGTTGATGCTTCCAGCTCTAAAACTATGAGTCTAGCACTTTAATGGGTTTTTGAAATTTGCATCATTTCAAAAAAGTATAAAATATACATATTTTAATGATGCATCTTAAATTTAATAATTTATCATAAATTTGTGGTTTTTCCCCTGCATTGAAATTTTGATGACACACTATTGCATCATGTAGCACTGTACTGTAAACAAGTCATTACATGCACGTATTCCTGCCAATGCATGCTAGACTTCCTAACAATGCATGACATGCTTGCCAACCAACACTTGCTTGTTAAGACCTGTCAGTGGACTCGATCACTGATCAGTTATAACTTGTATTTTGTGTGTTTATTTGGAAAATAATATATTCACTACAACTTTAACTCTGTTATACAATAGATGAAACATGTATGAATGGTTTTTCAAAATTTTCTTATCTTTTCTTCTTTCCTTATGCTTCCTCTGCCCCCTTATTTTTATTTAAGGCCCCCCAAGTACACCTGAGGCTACTGCTGCCCCCCGGGTTATTCCAGTGCCCCCTTGGGGGTGGTATTGCCCACTTTGGGAACCTGTGGTCTATGATCAGAGTTAAAGATGCCTTTCAGCTTTAAATCTATGCTTCTATAATCTCTATCTTCTCTTCAAACATAAATAAAATGTTTTTACCTTTTATCCTTTAAGGGTAAAAGCTTTTTCTTTCTGCTTAGGAAGGAAAGGCATTCTGAAGTTCTCTATGATCCTATGGTGGTGGTAGTTAAAGTAGTAAAGAGAAGATAGATAATGTTAAGAGATGATATGAAGGTCTAAGCAACAAGATATGTCAACTGATTGACTACTGGTGGAGTGGAAGATGACTCTGAAGTTTCAAGTTTGAATGAATGGAAGAATGCTGGTACCCTCAATAAAACCAGAGAGTACTAGGGAATGGGTGAATTAGAGGCATAGATGAACTCAGTTTTCAAGCTATCAGGTTAGAGAGGCTGGCAGGACATCCAGTGGGAGATATCCAGCATGTAGGTGGGGCTATCAAACTGAAATTCAAGGGAGACATTGTAGGATTCACCTGCACAGAGATTAGAAACAAACCCATGGGAACAAGTGGAGATCACAAAGAGACTACAGAGAGAAAGAAGGTCTGGCTCAGAGCCTTGGAGGAACACCCACACTTAGGAGATGGAAGTTTGCCAGGTTTTTCTCTTGCTTAGGAAGAGAAGGCATTCTGAAGTACTCTTGACTCCTTTTACATTGTCAAATGGAATATCCTTGTTCAGGGACTCATCACCTCTCTCAAAATTTTCCTAGAGCATCTAGAGGCCCAAATTTCATAAGAAAACCCTCTCTAAACTTCCTCATTCCAGAAGGATTATGCAATTCCACCAATGACCACTAGAGGAAAGAGGATGGACTTGGAATGTCCTTTTCCTACTGACCTCTGAATCAGGCCTTTCCATGCTCTGCGCCCTGGGGAGAGAAATGAGATGGTGGGGGAGGGGGGAGAGGGGTGGGGAGGAATGGGAGAAAGAGACAGAGATAGACAGACAGAGAGAGAAAGAGAGAAAGGAGAGAGAGAGAGAGAGAGAGAGAGAGAGAGAGAGAGAGAGAGGGAGAGAGACTTATTAAGCATTTTATTATGTAAAGGCAGATGTATGCTAATGCAGAGCCCTAGAGCCAGAAGAGAAAGAAAAAGGATCCTTAGAATAACCCACAGATCTATGTTTATTGCCATTAAGGCTGAAAATGAGGTAATAACATTACTTGATAAGTAACGGAAGAAAGTCCTAAGTGCCTCTGGGACATGGATGTTCAAAATATAAATGTTATCAACTTGTAATTCTTAACTGTTGTGTAGGAGAGATGAAACATGTAGTTCAAATTAACAACATTTTTAATTTTTTTTTTTTTGCTATTATTTACTACCTGGGCACTAGAAGTTAGTGGGGAAGGCCCTAACACCAGGTCTGACAAAAAATGAGGATGACTGGCCATCTGTATACTCTTCTGACAAACGGTTCCAACTGAAATATGCTGGATATCATTTGAGTATGTATATTTGTCTGTGTATGTGTGTGTGTGTATATGTGTGTGTGTGTGTGTGTGTGTGTGTGTGTGTGTGTAGCTCTGCTACCAATTAACTATGGGACCTCAGGCAAATCATTTCATCTTAGTTCCTTCATCTAAAAAACAAGGGGTATGAATGAAGTCTCTAAGGCACCTTCCAGCTCTATTCTCTGATCCTGTTCTATGAAATGTAGTGGATAGATTATTTACTTGGCTGCTGATAAACCTCATTTAGTTCCTTTTGCTGTACTAAAAGACATTATCACCAAGGACTTGGAGAGACAGTGTGGTACGCTAGAAAGTGTAGCATTTGGAGTCCTAGAACCTGGGTTCAAATCTTGAGTCTGCCATTTACTAGCTGTATGACCTTTGACAAGTCACTTAAGCTGAGCTTGAGCATTTCCTCCTCTGTAAAATGAGGGGATTGGACCAGATGACCCTGAAAGTCACTTCCAGCTCCAAAGCTATGGCCCTATGATCAGAGTCAAAGATGCATTTTCAGATTTAAATCTATGATTCTGTCATCTCCATCTTCTCTGGCAAGTTTCTATAGGGCTCGGTATAATGCTCTGAACTCTACAAACATTGACTGATTGTGGGGATAATGATGGCTAGTGAAGCACTTGCTAACATGTCACCAGAGAATGAGAAAGACAGTAGAAAAGAGTTGTCATGGTCAATGACCACTTAGATATCACAGGGTCTCCCAGGGGTAGGTAAAGAGAAAACCATTCCAGGTACCATATGCAAAGTGTTCATGAACATCATCAAATCCTGAAGAAACCACAATTTTAAATAATGGCCCTATATATTTTTTTTTAATCCGGAGAGTTCAAATGTTCACATACAGCAGCAGCAGCAGGAGGAGGAGAAGAAGATATTAAATAAGTAAATAATGATTTAAAACGAAGGAGAAGAAGAAGAAGGAGGAGGAGGAGGAGGAGGAGAAGAAGGAGGAGGAGGAGGAGGAGGAGGAAGAGGAGGAAGAGGAGACAGGAAGGATAGAGGCAGAGAATGAAGTGAGATTTTAGAAAAATAAAAAGGGGTGGTTGGCTTGAGAACAGGAGGAAGGTTGGAAATGTGTTTTCAGGACAGAAAGGCTGCAATCTGAACAACATGAGTGTGTTCTCTGAAAGAGCAGGGACAATCTATGCCAGATAACTGACTCTGCATCCTAGGGCCATAGTGTGGCCAATGGTATCACGAAAATGGATCATTTACAAAGATAAGATGAACAAATCCCAGGCGGTGTGATAAATGCAATTTCTGATCAAACAGACAACCATTCCAAGGGGCTTGGTTTAGCAAAAACGAATGGGATTTGGAATGTAAAAGGAGTCAAGAGGCATTCAGAATGCCTTCCGCTGCTAAGAAGAAAGAAAATACTTTTACCCCTTTAGAATGCTGGCTTCTCCTCTAGGCCTCATAGGGACAAAAAAATATGCTCAGAAATTTTTACACAATTTGTAAGCTCCAATTCACTTTAATTCAAAAAGTATTAAGTGCTTACTCTGCGTGAGGCACTGTGCTAGGTGTACAAAGAAAGAAACAAAATAGACTCATGGCTACTTTCCACATGAGAGATTTTTCACCTTTTTTGTGTCATGGACCCCCTTGGCAGTCTAGTGATTGGAATAAATGTTTTTAATGCATAGAGTAAAATATGCAGAATTACAAAAAATTTATATTGAAAGACAATTATCAAGATAATTTTTAAAAGCCCAATTTCATGGACCTGAGGTTAAGAACCCCTGGTGTAGTGAATTCGCATTTCAAAATGTGAAGGAACTGAGATGTTCTTCATAGTTTCTCTCCTCTCCACCTTCATAGATAATTACATCGATACTGGGAACAGCAATAACACCACAAATCACCTTTTGGGCAACCTGGTGCCAAGCCTTTCCCAAATTAAGCTAGGTTGAACAGGATTTTTGTTTGTTCTTCCTGCTTTCTCATTGGCTGGGCTGGGGAGGGTCAGGGGGGACAGGGTTTGGAAAGGAGAGAAGGTGGATCTACGTTTGAAAATATTTTTAAATTAAAAAAACAACAACAAAATAAGTTAGGCTGTTCCACCAATAACAGCTATGCAAATCATCACTGCACCTGTCTGGGATGCCTTTCTAGCTTGATACTGGAACTCCCACATCTTGTACTTTACTGGAATGGTCTGAGTTGCCTCCATACCCCAATGAAGTATCGGAGGACTTCAGGATTGGGCTGAATCATCAATGTTATTATCCAAATCCTGTGCTTCTTCCTTTCCTATAAATAGAATTTTAGAGAAGTCACTCTATCTATCACCAGGACTAAACAGAGAAAGTTTAAATAGCTCTACTCATTCAGCTCTACTTTGTCAAAAATCAGCAGTATGCAGATATACTTTGGGACATGCTCGTTTGTGATTGTAATAAACTTCTCTGGAGGATAAGGACAAAGAAAAAATGAGATTTTGCAAGAAGGTCATTGCGAACCTTTAAGACAAGGGTGTGCTGCAAACTCAAACCAGCTTCAAAAGCTAATCATTAAATTTGCAATGCGGGCATTTATACCTTGGAAATTGGTAAGGGAGAGTCAAGGAGTATGAGGATTAAGGGGAAAATTAATTTTGTAAGAAAGAGGTCATTGAGAACTTCAATGTGCTATGTAAATGCCCATTTTTGTTATTGTTGCTCCAGAATACTATGATTTTATCATACATCAGTGATTCAGAGATGATGCTAAGTATCAAGGAGAATGTCGACTTTACCTGTTGAGTCCGTAAGGTTGAGGTCAAAGTGAGAAGCAGGAACAAGAGAAAGTTAAGGACTCTATGAATGTAGACAATATAGTATATAGTGTCAGAGAGAGAGAGAGAGAGAGAGAGAGAGCACCATTTTTTAGTTAGGGCAAGGAGGTAAAGGTGAGAGGTGAGAAACTAGTTTAGAATAAAGGGGAGTTTGTCCATAATGGAGCTGGGGTTCTATGGAATGGAGCAGAAGGAAAGTATCCAGAAGGTAAGAAAGTAAACATGGGTGGGGTGAAGTGAACAAGGATTCAGGCTAAGGCCACAGTGAGGAGTGAGAACCCACAGTGGAACTTGTAGAGGAAAGGATTATGGGAACACTGGGAACACGTGTGAGAAGTTGAAGATGAAAAGTCATGGGGATGGGCAGGTGGTGTTACTTTTTGGAGCAGAAGGAAGGAGTGAGTTAAAAAGGAGTGGAACCCTTTCACTAAAATGAAGAGAGGAAGGGCCAATAAAAAAACGACAGTGAAGTACAAACATGTATATGCACAATGAAGTCAGACCTAGCTCTAGACTATATCCCCGGCCACCAAAATTTAAAGTATACCAATAGCATTGTGCCTGAGTGCCCTTCCTCCTCAGAGATGATGGCACCCCAGCTCCCTAACAACAGAAATGTAGTCATAGTATCCCAGGGCCTATTTCCTCCCTATTGGCATCCCAGCCCAAGGGAGCTTCCTCACCCCAGTCCTCCCTCCCCACCCCATCCCCACCTTCCATAAATTCCCATGGAAGAAAGTCTGAATACCTGGCTGCACCACTTACTTCTGATGCACAGAGCTAAAGGCTCATAAAGGAACAACTGGGCCTCTACTCTAGCTCTAAAGCTGCTGTCTAATTTCACAAGAGACACAAAGAAATGTCAAAAATCAAATGGACGTGTATTTTGAATGGCCCAGGGTTGACAAGTAGAAAGCTTTGTGTGAGTATCTGAGTCATAACTATAGCTGACTGGAGGAGGAAAAATCCAACTGAGAGGAAATGGATGCCCCCCCCCCAGCCCAGGGTTATCATGGACACATCTGAAATCACTGGTAATGAATAGCTTAGGTTAATAAGAGGCCATTCCAATGAAGAAACCCAAGAGGAGCTTTAGCAGGGTTTGCTTCCTCTGGTCGAAGCGTGAGAATGGCTATTACTGTCTCAGGTTAAAGTGGCAAACTTTTCAAAGAGGGAATGCATTGTCTGGAAGCACCGATAAGAGCTTGTCTGAAAATGGATGCCAGCGCAGGGCAGAGCTGTTCTAACCATAGAATTAGTGATTTATTTACTTCATGACATTGACCTTAACTTGGTTGCATTAAGGTATTGTGGGATGGGAGGAGACCATGAAATCTCTCAAGGAGCTCACCTCCTTGTGATACGATAAATTCAGTCGTTTGTTTAGTCATCAGCGTCTCTCTGGGAGACAGAGCAAATGAATAAATGAGCAACTGTGTCATACTTGGATTTAATTCTATTTAATTGTTTTAGGGAAAGAATGGTGCCGGCCAGGTTTTATCGAGTTAATCCTATGTCCTAGAATAGAAACAATAATAATAATGACGAACAAACCTTATAGAATGTCTACCATGTGCCAGGCACAGTGTTAAGCGCTTTACAAATATTATTTCATCTGATCCTCACAACAACCCTGGGAGATAATCCTTATTTTTTGTTGTTTGGTTGTTTCAGTCATGTCCGACTCTTCGTGACTTGGCAAAGATAGTAGAGTGGTTTGCTATTTCCTTCACTAATTTACAGACGAGGAAACTGAAGCAAACAGGGTGAAGTAACTTACCCAGGGTCACGTAGCTAGGAAGGATTTGAGGCTGGATTTGAACTCACGTTTTCTTGACTCCAGGCCAGCCTCGCTCGCTGCCTGAGAAAGCATGGATGATCTTTGTGACAGATTTTTCCCTCAATGTTACAGGCTTGCTTGCTTTGTAAAGTTGTATTGATGGCTTTTATTTTTACATTATAGGAATTTCTTTCTATTTCCACCCTCCCAGTGGTGTATTGGGGCCTGCTTGAACTGGTTCTTGAGAGCTGATTGCTAAACTCTCAGGATGAGCATTTATACCTCAGAAACTAGCAAATGGTATAACCAGTGCAGGATTTATTGTTTTGTTGACTGTTCAGATGAAGGAAAGTGATGGAGAAAATGTTAATAGTACAGATTAAACTTAGAAGTAGGTCCTCCACACATTTTTTTTAGAGAGCTGGTTGTTAAATATTTACCAGCATACTTTCCCCTTTTGAAGGAAGCCTTTGTTTATTATGTGTGTGTGTGTGTATCTACACATATATATACATATATATGTGCATATACACATATGTATTAGATGTAGATATAGATAGAGCATACATAGTACATATAAGTATATTTCAAATATTTCTATCTAAAGCTTCCATTTATCTTCCAAACTAGGGAGAAGAGAAATTCCAACAAGACATATTTTCATTCTGAGTTGTGGATGGAGCTAGGGATCTTCTCTAATTGGCACAAAGGTTCAGCCTCTTTTCTGCTTCTGCCTCTGATGCAGAGTGTGACCTTGGAAGTTTATTTAAATTTTTTGGAACTTCATTTTGTCCGTCTATGAGGCAAGGATGATGGACAGCAAAATTAGCATGAGCCTAGAAGCTTGAAAAAAAGAGCCCAAGAGGCCTTTGTATGGGAGCATTTTCAGTAAAAGTTGGAATTACAACCCATAAGTTTATTAGGAAAGTCACCACCTGCCTGGTTATAAGCCAATAAATCTGCAGGTCTGCCCTTTGCCAGGGCACCAAGGGCATGCCAGCCATAAGTTGGAAAAAGTCAGTCTTGAAGCTTCTCCACAGATGTTAGTCTTCTTTATGTTGACCATGAGCCACCCCAGCTCTGGCTCTTCTCCTCTGGCATTAACCCCAGCCCATTTGATACCATCATCCTGAATATCCTCTTGGTCTATACCTTCTGCTTGATTCCTCTGGTCCCTCTGCCAGGCCATTAGGCAGAGTTTCTATGGCCAGCAGGCTAATGCTATTCCTGTTCTCTCTCCACATTGAAAAAGCTTTTTAAAAAATTCCAAGTGTCTTCAACAAGCCATAAGACAAATAGCAGGTTGCCCTCTGGGATACTCTTTGCCAGATGGTACTCAACTCTATCTCCCAAATTAATTTCTACCTTTCTCCTTTCTACACCCTAATCATATTCTAGCCTTTGTTGGTGGCAGGAGACTTTGGTCTTAGGGTCGGAGACTTAGAGCTAAAATAAATGATACTGATCAACTAACCCCCAAATTATAGGTTTTTAAAAAATGTTTTATTTATGTGTTAATATATCTTCAGTTCTGAATATATCCCTATGCCCCTTGCCCCATAAAGATAGCTGCAGATAGTCATCTCTTGTGTTAGGTTGATAAAACAAGACCCAGCCAGGTCATATGGAATCAACCGCATTCATTTCTAGATAATATTGTACCCTGCCCTACACTGCTACTTGTCTCATTCCCATATTTAATATCACTAGCCCAAATTTTAATCCAGTCCAGGTATTTTTGTTAAATTAATTACTAAATTTATTAATCACTAAATTAATTATTAAATTTTCAGCATATCTTTCAATCAACTAAGCTCTGAGCCCCCATCCTAGTCAATAAAATATTATTCATTTAGTAAACTTGAGGAACCTCCTTTCTCAATAGTAGTTGCTCTCATCTATATACCAAAACTCCTCATTTCCTAAGATTAAACCAATATTAAAGTTACTGGCATTATGAAATATCAATGGCATAACCATAATACAAAGATAGTGTTACAGTAATTAAGGTGGGACTTTTTTTACTGTTTTCTCTTTTGGAGCGCTTCTTTACTCAAGTGCCCTTGGTGAGTCTGGCCTTTGTTTCTTTGATTAAATCAGGAGTCTTTGATGACTTCCTTACCTCAAGGGAAAACCTCGTTTACATGAGTTTGAGTCACATGCTTGTGATGCCAGAAGCTTTTAGGTCAAGTGGGTTAGAGTCGCATGTTGTGACGCCCTTTGACCTTGAACAGGGTATATAAAGTCAGAGGTTGGCATTTTTCCTTTAGGGCTCACTCACGGAAGGAGTGTTGGGACTCTGGGCAAGCCTTTGTAACTACCCCCCACCCCACCCCTACTCAGCCTTGGAAAAATCCAGCTGTTAATGCTTCTCTGGCAACTATGAATTGTGATTTGAATCAGACAAGGTCTATCTGTTGATGTTTGTAATTTGTTTGTATTTGCTCTGAAGTTCAGGGTGCTGGCTTTTTCTCTGGAACTATGTGAATGATGTTTGTATGTTTGATTAAAGTAAGATTGTTAACCCCTTAAAGTTTCTTTCCTTGGTAAAGTAGATCAAAGATCTTGTGCTAGCAGCCCTCCTGTGTGCTGGTGTTGTTGGTATTACACTTCCACAGCTGCTGTTAGCAGATAGTTATATTTGATAGTTGGATTGTAAAAATATCATAGCTAGAATAATCTCAAATTATAACTGTAACTGCAGACCACTTCTCTATACTTCTGAAATACCATTTCACCAAAGATACCCAAAAAAGTCTCTTCTCAAGAATTCTCTTCATCCTTTTTGCAAGATAAAAGTTAAAACCATTCAATAGGGAAAGACAAATTTATCTTCCGTTTTCTATAGCTTTTCTCCAGGTATGACAGGAAAACATCCTCTTTAGCTTTTCTTAAGTTATCTTTCAACAATTTCTCTACCATTTCTACAACATTCTATTTGGTGAAGTGGAACCAAGATGGCAGAGTAGAGGAAACATTCAGCCCAGCTTTCCCAACTTTCCTTTCCAAACAACTTTAAAGTAAGGCCTCAAATTAAATTCTGGAGCAGCACAGCTAACAAAAGGTTGGGATAAGACATTTTTCCAGTCCAAGACAACTGAGGAGAACAGAAGGAGAGATCTGTGACTTTGGGGTGTGTGCTGACCCAGAACACAGAGCAACACCAAATGTGGGCATTGGAGGCAGCTGTGACAGCAGCAGCAGCAGCTTCAGGAGCTTTTACACAGTGAAACTACAGATGGTAAGAAGGTCAAACAGTGAGTCAGAAAGAGATGACAGGTGACCCAATGCTAGTACTGGGCATTGGGCTGGGTGCTGTTAAGCAACTCCACTTCCAAATCACAATCCCAGGGTGGAGACACACACTAGTGCTTGCACTTGCAAGGGGCCAGGGGCCCTGAGAAGCAATGGTAGTTGTGGTCACAAAGGGACAGGGACCCTGAGGAGCTTGCAGCAAAGCATTAGGGGCCCTTCCTGGGTAAGGACCAGAATGCACACCAGGAGAGCAATGACCACATCTCTCCCCAGATCACACCAACTTGGAAACCCCAGCACTAGCTTTGAAAACAACAGTGGCAAAAGTTCTGAAGCCTGGGATGGTATCACACCTCCCCAGATGAGCAGAGCCCAACTTTAACATAAAGTTCGAAGTCAAAAAGCAGGCTGGAAAAATGAGCAAACAATGACAAAAAGAACCTGACCACAAAAAAAGTACTGTGGTGACAGTTAAGATTAAGAGCAAACTCAGAAAAAGACAATGGTGTGAAAACAGCTACAACCAAAAACTTAAAGAAAAATGCTGATTGCATCAAGCCCCAAAAAAAATTTCTAGAAAAACTAAAGAAAGAGTAAAATGTTTTTTTAAATCAAATAAGAGTGGTAGAGAAAGAATTGGGGAAAAAAATGAGAGTGATTTGAGAAAATTATAAGAAGAATTAACTGCTTGATAAAAGAAGCACACAAAAAAATACTGAAGAAAATAATACTTAAAAAACCAGAATTTGTCAAATGGTAAAAGAAGTACAAAACCTCACTGAAGAGAAGAACTCCTTGGCATAAAAGATACAAAACTTTTACTGATAAAAATAACTCCTTAAAAAGCAGAACTGGCCAAATGGAAAAAGAGGTACAAAAAAGCTCACTGAAGAAAATAATTCCTTAAAAATTAGAATTGGGCAAGTGAAAGCTAATGACTCCATGAGATATTAATAAATGATAAAATAAAGTCAAAAATGTGAAAAAAACAGAAGAAAATGTGAGCTATTTCCTCAGAAAAAGAACTGACCTAGAAAACAGATTAAGGAAAGATCATTTAAGAATTATTGGACTGCCTGAAAGCTATGATTGAAAAAAAGAGCCTAGACAATTTTAAGAAATTATAAAAAAAATTACCCTGATATCTTTGAACTAGAGGGTAAAATAGAAACTAAAAGAATCCATCAATCACCTCCTGAAAAAGATCCTAAAATGAAAAGCACCAGAAATATTATAGCCAAATTCCAGAGCTCTCAGGTCAAGGACAGGAAAACAGCCAGAAAGAGACCATTTGTAGTATCAGTTAAGTTGGGACTTTCTTACTGTTTTAAAATGATTAATTAAGTGTCTTTGAGCCTTACTAGGTGCTAAGCCCCAACCCCTATTAGGTGCTAAGCCTATGTGGGTATGAATTGGTAACTAAGGTGGGGCCCCAGGTGGGGCCAACTAATGGAGATCTGATTAGATCTTTGCTCCTAAGTTTGCCCCAAACCCCTAATTACTAGGTACTAAGCCTATGTGGGTGTGAAGATCCTAGGGTCCTAAGGGGAGGTGCTAACTCCAGTGCCAATCATAGGATCCTAAGTTCTGGTCACTCAGATGATGTTTGATGATGTCTGAAACTGTATAAAAGAGGAAAGACAGAGCCATTTGTTTAGGGCTCTCACTCTTGGTGGCATGTAGCCAAGAGCCCTCCAGCTCATAACCCGGATATTGGGACTGTTAAACTCTGGTAACTATGTATTGGGATTTGAATCAGACAAGGTCTGTCTGTCTATGTTTGTAATTTATTTGTATTTTGCTCTGAAGTTCAGGGTGCTGGCTTTTTCCCTTGAACTAAATGAATGATGTCTGTATGTTGGATTAAAGTAAACTTGTTAACCCCTTAATGTTGCTTTCAGATCAAAAGAACCTTTCTTGGCAGCATTCTTGTTGTGGGCTTGAGTTGGTTTTTCACCCACACAGCAGCTGCTAGCCAGATTGTTGAAACACCATTCAAATACCATGGAACTATAGTCAGAATCACACAAGATTTTGCAGCTTCCCCATTCAGGGAGCAGAGGAATTGGAATATGATATTTCAGAAGGCAAGGGAGCTAGTATTACAACCAAGAATAACCTACCCAGCAAAACTGAGTATAATTCTTCAAGGAAAAAATGGATATTTAATTAAATATAGGACATTCAAGTATTCCTGATGAAAAAGACTGGAGTTAAATAGAAAATTTTACATTCAAACACAAGACTCAAGAGAAACAAAAAAGGTAAACATGAAAGAGAAATCATAAGAGATATTAGTTCAACTGTTTACATTCTTGTATGGGAAAATGATGTATTTAACACCTAAGAACTTTATCATTATTAAGACAGTAAGATATAATCTACAAAGACAAAGGGCATGGGTGTGAGTCAATTATGTTGGAATTTTTTTTTCAAAATGGAGGGGTGAGAAAGACGGATGCAGTGGGAGAAGGGGGAAGGGAAAGGAAGAAAGGGGGAAATTATCTTACATAAAAAGAGACACACAAGGAAGAATATTTATAGTGGAGGGGAAAATTGAGAAGAATGGGCAATGCTTGAACCTCATCCTCATCTGAACTGGTTCAAAGAGGGAAAATATATATACAAACTCAATTGGCTACAGAAATTTATCTTGCCAAACAAGGAAATACGAGGGTAAGGGGATAAGACAAAATGATAAAAGGGAAAGTAGATTAAAGGAAACAGTGGTCAGAAGGCAAATGTACTCTTGAGGAGGGAGGGATAGAGAGAGGGAGGAAGGGAGGGAGAGAGAGAAGGAGAGAGACAGAGAGAGAAGGATAAACAGAAGAAAACAGGATGGAAGGAAATACACAGTAATCGTAACTATGAATGTGAATATAATGAACTCATCCTTAAGACAAAAGCAGATAGCAGAATGGATTAGAAATCAGAATCCAACAATACATTGTTTACAAGAACACAACTGAAAAATAAAGACACCCACAGAGTTAAAATAAGGTGCTGGAACAAAAATGCTTCAGTTGAAAAAAGGCAGGGGGTAGCAATCGTGATGTCAGACAAAGCAAAAGCAAAAATAGACCTAATTAAGAGAAATAATCAGAGAAACTACATTTTGTTAAAAAGGTACCAAAGACAATGAAGTATTATCAATACTAAATATGTATACACCAAATGGCATAGCATGCAAATTCTTGAAGGAACAGTTAAAGGAGTTAAACAAGGAAATAGACAGTAAAACTATACTAATGAGGGACCTCAATGTTCTACTCTCAGAGCTAGATAGATCTAACCATAAAATAAATAAGAAAGAAGCTAAGGCGATGAATAGAATTTTAGAAAAGTTAAATATGACAGACCTTGAGAAAAGTGAATGGGAATAGAAAGGAGTATACCTTTTTCTCTACTGTATATGGCATTTAAAAATCAACCATGTATTAGGACATAAAAACCTCACAAACAAATGCAGAAAAGCAAAAATATTAAAAGCACCCTTTTCATACCATAGCGCAATAAATTCAATAAAGGGCATTGGAAGCACAGACTTGGGTCTGTATCCCAAAGAGATCAAATAAAAAGGAAAAGGACCTACGTGTACAAAAAATATTTATAGCAACTCTTTTTGTGATGGCAAAGAACTGGAAATTATATAGATGCCTATTAATTGGGGAACAGCTGAGCAAGTTATGTATGATTGTGATGGAATACTATTGTGCTATAAGAAATGACAAGGGGGATGGCTTCAGAAAAACCTGGGAAGACTTATATGAACTGATACAAAGTGAAGGTAAGCAGAACCAGGAGAACATTGTACACAGTAATAGCAATAATGGAATTCAACTGTGAAAGACTTAGCTACTCTAATCCATACACTGATCCAAGACAGTTCCCCAAGACTCATGAAGAAAATGCTATCTACATCCAGAGAAAGAACTAATGAATTCTGAGTGCAGATTGAAGCATACCTTTTTCACCTACTTGTGAATTAAGAATCTTGCTTTCCTGCCCCTCCCCCAACATGGCTAGTTTTGCATGACTTCGTATGTATAATTGATATAATATTCCTTGCTTTCTCAATGTGGGGGAGGGGGAGAGAGAGAATTGGGAATTCAACACTTTAAAAAATGAATGTTAAAATAAAGTATAACTTTTTTAAAATTCCACTTGGCTCTTAAAGGTACAATAACAGTCTCTGTGGAGTATATAAATATACTATAATGATAATGGTGCTGTGCTCTATAAGCAAAGCAGAACTGAAATAGCTCAAAAGAAATGCAAGATGCACAAATTTAGAGAATCCACCCCAAATGTTCATGTGGACTATTTATAGCTGACTTGTAGAACATTCCAAGCCAGTATTGGTCTGACCAGCCATAGTCAGACACATTGAAACTTGACTCTAGCGTAGTGATGTCACTTTGGTCCTTTTTGAGAATGAAGGACAACAACCAACCATCGTACAATATTATGATATAATATGTAATAACAATTTACAAGATATTACACTTGTAATAAAGAATTTTTAAGAAGGAAAAAGCAATTAATTAAAATGAACCCACATTATCTACTAAGTCTTATAGTATATAATATTCCACCTTCACAGTCTCTTTACCCTTGCAGGAGTGAAATACATTTTGTCACAGAAGAGGCAGCCCCAAACCCAGGATGAGGCTTGCCTGTGCAAGACACAGCTTTTATCGACCATGTTCTCATGTCCACTTGGCAGTTGGCATGGAGGATAAGGCAATTCTCACCATCTCACAGGGACCAACTCAAAACAATCATAATCAATATGGGAAGAGAGGGAAGGGAAGAAGAAAGGAAAGAAGAAGAGGGAAAGCAAAGGGATGGGAAGATAGGAATGAGGTCATTCTTTTTCAAAACCGTCCACTGAGTCATTGATTCTTCCTGCTCAGTGGTTGATGAAGGATTGCTTTGTTATCTTAAATCAGGAGAGTGTGGAGTCACACAAGACCATTTTCATTTCATGATTAGTGTTGGCCCCTCATTTTATACATGAGACTACTGAGGCCAAACAGTTCAAGGAACTTGCTCCAGCTCATGCAGATGGTAAATAACAGGATTTGAACCCAGGTCCCCTGACTAAAAATTCTGTATTCTTTTATTATACCACATTGCTTCTGAGGTCCTGCACCCAGAGACCTCTAGACAAAGCTATAACAAGAAATTTGTTCATGCAGCACAAAATATTCTTCAAATCAGCTTAATATAAATTCATGTGGAAGTGGGTATGAATAGAAAACTCGGAACACTGTGAGGCCACAGGAAGAGAGGAGGGTCATAGCTGGAAATGAGACACAAGTAGAAATATTCATTATGCCTGCTACAATAGTTAAATGCTAAGCTCATTTGCTTTTACACTGCTAATGAATTTCAGGTGCTGTCAGTGCCCTCTATATTTTGATGTCCTGGGGCACAGCTCTGAATATCCTGCCATAGGTATGTCTCTGTCATTAGCTCTTGGATAGGGGAAGCTCTAAGACCCAATAGGCTAATGAGAGTGCAGCTGAGGAGTATTTGGTCTAGTTGAAAGCTTGTGTGGTGGGGCTGGGGGTGGGGGTGGAAGCTTCAGACAGACCCTGCTTCAACAGCATGATAACAAGTGAATAAAATAATAAGGAGGCAAAATTCTAATTTTATTCATTAAGAAGATACGAGATTTCACTCCTACCCCAAGAATCACAAAAGACAAATCACTAGCAGAAAAGATACCTTCAACAAGGATCCAACTGTCAGTCCTTATAAGATCGCCAATTTCTATCCAGATTTTGTGACAATCCATGCCTTTCCTTCATCAATGGGCTCTTCCTATATTCATATCTCTGATTTTCTTCCATGTAGGTGACTGGCTTAGAAAGCATTAGCTTGTTCCTGCTACTTTACTTTGTCCATTTCTCTTTTCTTTTCTCACTTGTAGGCACTTGAAGGAGACCAATGATTGTATTTCTCCGTCTGATCTCTGAATATTGTGTAATTGGTTGCATTTTTTCAGAGCCATTCGAACACACCATTTGGCTACATTGTCCTCATATGTATTTTTTAAATGCCTTTGTCATTCAACTGGTCTCAGTGGTACCATTCTCTGGCCCTTTCTTTTGTGCTCAAAGCTCAGCTCAAATGCAGCATTCTATAGAACACTTTCCAGTACTCCTTCCTTCTCAAAGCCCCTCCAAATTACTTTTCATTTACTATGTTTATAGTTTGTACATGGAGGTAATTTAGTGTCAGAGATATCAAACACAAAGACCAACAGAAGTGTATGTAACCTTCAAGACTCCTGAGTGAGGCCAGAACTGGATTAAAAGGTAATTGGGAAATGGTAAACAGAATTTTAAAAGTATAATAGAATATAGATAATGTTAATATGTAGTTTTCTAAGTCAATAACTATGCAGCCTGTAAGGATCCTACATGGCAGGCTTGCACAACCTGCAGCCTGCCGAAAGATTTCCCCTACATTTTCCTCTACATTTCCTCTACGTTTTCCTCTACATTTCTTCTACATTTTTTTGCGGGCTGCCCAAAATCCTTTGACATGCTATAAGCAGCCCATGGGACACAGGTTGTGCAGACCTGATGTACAGGTTAGTGGTCCTATTTCTATTTGAGTTGGATAGAGAGCTGACCTCAGAATTGGGAAGATGTGGGTTCCAGGCATACCTCTGATGACCAATGGTCTGAAGCAAGCCATTCAATTTCACAATGCTCTAGGCAACTGTTAAGACAATATGTAACTTGCAGAGAAAATACCAACCTGTATTGGTAAAGGAGTTCCTCACCGGCAACATCCAATGCCAATATAAATTGCCAGGCTAATTTTAGAAATATGTATAAACTTATGTCACTCAAGTGCCTCAGGGTCATGAGAAATGAATGCTAGGAGTTGATCAGATCAGAATGGAAACCTCTATGATTGTAACATTGAGATTAAGACCACAACTGGAAAAGGGAGAACCATGAGCGGCAATGGTGAGGTACATGAATTTGCAGAGGTGGCTACAATAGTGTCATCCCTGGGGCAGCATCCCTGGGAAGCTGTGGCACTGGCTTTAATGACATTCATGGGGTGGAGGTCAAGTTTGTAGGAACAACAGGTGTAGCAACTACATGATGACAGTGATTGGAGAAAGAGGAAAAACTCCGGCAGGTGTTTTACAAGACCAGAGACTCATCTAAGCATTTTAGGTTGGACTCCAGCAGACAGACCTTTCTCTGTTTGCCAGAACGAAGACCTCTGATGATGGGGAACAGATTGACATTGCTGATGATGGTCACTCTCGAATCCTTGAGAGGACAAAAAAGGTTTAACTCCCATTTTTATTTTCTGAATTTTGCTTCCTATATGCTATGGCTGGTTATCCATCAGTGATATGTGACACATATCTATTAATTGTGTACTAGCTTAGTATATATAGAACTAAAACAGGTCAGAGGTTTAAATCTCTGTACGGAGGTTTCCTTGGCTGGGGGCAGAGCTAACTGTGCTATACCTTTGTGGTTTTGATTTTATCAGTAGCTTGTATCAGCTTCTTTGTCATGCTAATACTCACATCCCTCAGTTCTTTCCCAGTCTATCGGTTCTGCCCTAAATCTATTTTCTTTTCACTTACCCATCTCATTTCCTTGGTAAACAAGTTCATCTTTATACTGCTGTCTTCTCTCAAGCCCCCTGTCTCCTTATCCTATCAAAGGTCTTGCCCTTCCAAACCCCAGACTTGGATTATTCCCACCATTCACTTCTTTTACTCCTACTCACATTTTGCTGAATGAAGCTGAAGAAAATTACAAAATTGGCTGACTACTACAATATACTACTAGTTTATTTTACACAATCTTAACTGAGTCCTTATAAAACAAATCCTTTTACATCTCTCTAATTGATTCATTATCCTGCTCACCACAGTGGCCTTTCCAAACCTTTTCATTCCTCCTCAAATCCTTGATAGCTTTCTCCTCACCCTGAGAACCCTGCCTCATATTTTGCTGAAAAAAATTGGGGCCACTTACCAAGAGCTCCCTCTTCTTTCCTGTTTCTCATACTACAACACTCAAATGCCTTCTGCCACTATCTCCTCCTTACTCCTGTTTGTTGTTGTCCTTTGATCTCAAAGAGGACTAAAATGACATCACTATGTTAGAGTCAAGTTACAGTGTGTCCGATTGTGGTTGATCAGACCAGTATGGGCTCAGAATGCTCTATCACAGGTCAGGCACAAAGAGTCCACGTGAACATTGGGGTGGCTTCTCTAAATTCATGCATTTCATGTTTCTTTTGAACTACTGCAATTCTGCTTCACTCTTAGAGTATGGCACCTTCTCTGACAAGGGGACGCCATGCTGGACAGTCCTGTATCGGTGTCTCCCATGTCTTGCAAATTAATTCCAAAGTTCTTAAGAGAGATCTTGAGAGTGTCCTTGTATCACTTTTTCTGACCACCATGTGAGTGCTTGCCTTGTGTTGGTTTTCCATAAAATATTCTTTTAGGCAAGCATACATTGGCATTCAAACAATGTGGCCAGCCCATCATAGTTGCGCTCTCTGCAGTAGAGTTTGAATGCTTGGCAGTTTAGTTGAAGAAAGGATTTCAGCGTCTGGTACCTTATCCTGCCAGGTGATCTTCAGAATCTTCCTAAGCCAATTCAAATGGAAGCGATTCAGTTTCCTGGCATGGCGCTGGTAGACTGTCCAGGTTTCACAGGCATACAACAATGAGGTGTAACCAAAATGACCTTTGTTTTCTTTGAGTGACTCAGTTTATCTCAGTGAGCTTTACTAGGTGCTAAGCCCCAGGCCCAAACTCCATTAGCTATTAATGTGATCCATGTGAATGTGAACCTCCCAGGGTCCTAAGGGGAGGGGCCAACTCAGGAACCAATCGGCCCTGGTCATTCGGGCGGAGCTTGATGATGTCAAAAACCCTATAAGAGGGGAGAGGACAGCTTGAAGAGTTCTCTCTCTCTTCCTTTTCCGGTTGGAGCCAGCGACAGTTACAACGACCGTTACAGAGGCAGTTACGACAGTTACATCGTCAGTTACAGTTGCAGCTTCAGTTACAGACACAGACACAGCTGAGGCAGGAGCTGCCAGTAGCAGAGCTGATCTACGGGAGGAAGCTGAACAAAGACTTCAGTCCAGTGGGTAATCTTATTACCATAAAGGGGGAAACATGATTTTGCTTTACGCAATCATGTTTCTCTGTAGCCTCCTGGTTACTCTTTCAAGGCGTACTTATTGGGCCTGGAAGATTTGGATCAACATATCAAAATGGGGCTTCTGGTTCATGGGTTGGTTACTGTGGAGCCTAAATAAATGTTTTGATTCTTCTGCCTTCTACTTTGAGAGTTTCTTATATCCGGCGATTCCGAACCTTTCAGACATGTTTATGATCCTCTTTGAGATTATAAACTCGGCCCTCCTGATACATTTGGCGTCACGAACAGGATCGCTAGGTATAAGATCTCTATTTAGAAGCAGAACAATTTCAGAGGAAGAGATGAATATCCCAGGATGGGAGGATCCATTTTATTCCTCCCTAGCAAAAGAATTGGCTAAAAAAGCTGGACCCTGTGAAAACTGGGAACCAAGGCTACGGAGAGGAGATCCTAGGGATTTGGAAAAGTGTTTACGAGAAGTTGGGATTCAGTCAGGGGCATCACTATCTAGGCAAAGCTGGATAGTGTTATCAGCCTACCGGCTAGTATACGAAAGATTGAGATTAAGTGAAAGACATGGGGGCACTCCTACCCCACAGGAAGAAGAGGAATCTCAGATAGCAGGAGACCAAACTGACTCAAATGAGAACTTTTCTATTAATGTGGCTAAGAGCAACAGGAGACCAAAAAAGCCCAGAGTGCATTTCAACCCAGCCCAGAAAGAGCCTGACTGCCTGCTTCGTCCTAGCCATGGTGGCAGAGGAAGTGAGTGGGGAGAGAATGAGACAATGTTAGGGGCTGAGGCACAAAACACTACTGGGGTTCAGGATGTGCCACACACAGAGAATAGGAGATGGTTAAATGATCAGACAAGGGCTCGACCCATACAAAGGAGGAAGACAGAAACCCGAGGTGAAGATTCAGTTACAAGGGAAATTCAGGAAGATTTCTCACCGCAAGAGGTCACAGATATTTTGAGTAGATTCAGCCAAAGAATAGGAGAACCATTGATATCTTGGATGGTAAGACTCAGTGATCAAGGGGCCGGTGGAATATCAGTAGATGGGACAGACTGCATGAGATTCATAGGTATCAGCCATGATCCTCTAGTTCAACAAGCTTTTAGGGAACATCATCAGCAAGGAGATGGTGATAGCAGGACTACTCTGTTGGCATTAGTCGCTGTGGGATGCAATAAGAGATATGCTACTGATTCTATGTGGCCCACTGAGCACAGACCCTGGTATTCACTTAGAGATTGTATCATGAGACTAAAGGAGGAGGTAATGAAGACTGCCATTATGACAGGAACTGCAGACAAATATTACAATGATTCAATGGAACTGTCTCATAGGAATTTAATAATTAGGACAGCTCCCCCTGCTTATAAACAACTAATTTTGAATTTATTACTTGGAGAAGTAGGGAGCCGTCTTACAACAGTGATAAATAAGATTTTACAGTTATATGACTTAGGTGACTGGGGAAGGGATAGATCTCCTCAAGAGAGAAGGGTGAATAACCAGCAAACTTGGCGCCAAAGGAGAGTAACAAGGAAAGAAATGTTTACTACTTTATTGAGAGCAGGGGTAGGTTTTGAAATGATAGATGGAATTCCAACCAATGAATTATATAGAATGTACAGAGATAAAGGCCTTGATAACAGGAGAGATAGGGAAATAAGAACTGCTCCTGCAAGCCCACAAGCCACTCAGAGTGAAGGTGACCTTGTGTGATTAACGGATGAAAACTTGTACATTTGGGGAAAGGCTGGGAGGACAATCTTAGTCTATATCTAGGGTGGGATCCTCTTGGCTTCCTCATTATGTTCCTTTTGAAAAGAAACATTTCCCACCTGAGTTTGGCTCTGATGTTGGATCTTTGCATAACTGAAATCTCAACCAAACTTGAGATGATTTTATTTGAAGAATTATAGTCCATACTTGTCTATTCTTTTTGTCCTTTGTTTTGGCTAACCTTGTTGCTAGTTTTGTTTCCTTCAGGCTTAAGCACCCTGCACTTTCCGGTGACTGCCTAAGCATGTAGCATTCTTGGAATTCCTGCCAGCTTGTTAAAGAAATGACCTCTGGAATGGGACTTTTTGGGGGCAGGGCCATCTCTACATCCAATTTCAGCATGAAGAAGCTATGGAAAATGAGACCTTCACCCCTCACCCCAAGATTTTGAGCCCCAATCGTTCAAGGGGGGTGGAAATGATGATAGTGTTCTGTTTACTTATTTTGTGTTATCCTTGCTGTGTTGTTTTATTGTTATGATATTATTGATCCTATGTAATGGATACAAGGATTTAGGGGTGGACATTTGAATTATTAATAATTATTTTGGGGATGATTAATTGAAGAGATTATTTTGCTGGGATCTAGGGGTGGATCGCATTTGAATCGTTAACCAATGTTTGGGAATGTCACTGAATGATATGTTTTGCTTTATAATGAATGATATGTTTTGCTTTATAATGAATGATATGTTTTAGTTTCCTTTGTAATTGGATCACAATGTATGTTCTAGGATACATGGCTGATTAGATTATGTATCCTATAACAAGGGGTGGAGTGTAACCAAAATGACCTTTGTTTTCTTTGAGTGACTCAGTTTATCTCAGTGAGCTTTACTAGGTGCTAAGCCCCAGGCCCAAACTCCATTAGCTATTAATGTGATCCATGTGAATGTGAACCTCCCAGGGTCCTAAGGGGAGGGGCCAACTCAGGAACCAATCGGCCCTGGTCATTCGGGCGGAGCTTGATGATGTCAAAAACCCTATAAGAGGGGAGAGGACAGCTTGAAGAGTTCTCTCTCTCTTCCTTTTCCGGTTGGAGCCAGCGACAGTTACAACGACCGTTACAGAGGCAGTTACGACAGTTACATCGTCAGTTACAGTTGCAGCTTCAGTTACAGACACAGACACAGCTGAGGCAGGAGCTGCCAGTAGCAGAGCTGATCTACGGGAGGAAGCTGAACAAAGACTTCAGTCCAGTGGGTAATCTTATTACCATAAAGGGGGAAACATGATTTTGCTTTACGCAATCATGTTTCTCTGTAACCTCCTGGTTACTCTTTCAAGGCGTACTTATTGGGCCTGGAAGATTTGGATCAACATATCAAAATGGGGCTTCTGGTTCATGGGTTGGTTACTGTGGAGCCTAAATAAATGTTTTGATTCTTCTGCCTTCTACTTTGAGAGTTTCTTATATCCGGCGATTCCGAACCTTTCAGACATGTTTATGATCCTCTTTGAGATTATAAACTCGGCCCTCCTGATACATGAGGGCAGCACAACAGCTCTGTAGAACTTCAGTTTGGTAATCAGTCTCTCCTCTTCTCTCCCATACTTTCCTTCAGAGCCTTCCAAACACTAAGCTAGCTCTGGCAATGTGTGCATCAACCTCATTATCAATGCGTACATCCCCGGAAAGTATGCCGCCCAAGTAAATGAACTTGTCCACAGTATTCAAAACTTCTCCATTTGCTGTAACCAATGGTTCAACGTATGAATGGTGTGGTGCTGACTTGTGGAGCACCTGTGTTTTCTTGGTATTAATTGTTAGGCCAAAATTAGCACAAGCAGCAGAGAATCAATCCATACTATGTTACATCTCAGCTTCAGAGGCTACGATCATCTGCCAACAGAAAATCATGCACCAACACTCTCTCCGCTTTTCAAGCTGAATAATTTACCGTCAGCACAGTAGCTGACCTTGATGCCATGTTCGTCCTCATCAAAGACATTTGACAACATGGCTGAAAACATCATGCTAAAAAAAGCTTGGGAGCAAGCACACAGCCTTGTTTCATTCCACTGGTGACTGGAAAAGTGTGAGATGATGTTATGCTTCTTGCCAATGCAAATCCCATGTGCACAAGTGATCCCATATCTACCTACTCTACCATCCCTACACTCTCAATAATCTCCAATTACACCCTGCTTATTGGCTTCTTCCCTACTGCCTACAAATATGCTCCTGTCTCCCCCATTTGAAAAAAAAAACCCTTCACTTGATCTGTTCATCCACATTAGCTATTGTCCTATATCTCTCCTCCTTTTTGTGGCTAAACTTGAAAATGCAATCTACAATAGGTGCCCTCACTTCCTTTCCTCTCCTTCTCTTCTTAACTCTTTGTAGTTCTGCTTTCAATCTCATTATTCCACTGAAACTGCTCTCTTCAAAGTTACTAATGATGCCTTACTTGCCAAATCTAATGGTCTTTTCTCAGTCCTCATCCACCTTGATCTCTTTGCAGCCTTTGACACTGACAATCACCCTCTTTTCCTAAATACTCTTTTCCCTCTAGGTTTTCATGATGCTCCTCTTTCTTGGTTCTCCTCCTTCCTGTCTGACTATTCCTCTGTCTCCTATCTTCATCCAGATCATGGCCACAGACAACGAGGGTCCTCCAAGTGACCAGATGGTATTTTGAGCCTTCATTTCTTATCTTTCTATACTATTTCCCTTGAAGAACTTATCAGCTTCCATGGTTTCAATGATCATCTTTTTGCAGATGACTCTCAGGGCTACTTTGTCCAGTTCTGACTTCTCTTCGAACTTAGCTTGCATCTCCATTTCAGGCATCCTGAACTAGGAGCTCTTAGACATCTTAAACTTGATTTCTCCAAAACAGAATTCATTATATTTTCCCCAGACTCTCTCTACTTCCTTACATCCCTATCACTATTGAGAGTATCACTGCTATCTCAGTAATCACAATCTTCTCGTACCCTTGACTCCTTACTCTCATCCCCCATATCCAATCTTTTCCCAAGTCCTATCTATTGTAATATCTTTCATATACGTATACCTCTCTCTGCTGGCACTGCCACCACCCTGGTGCAGGCTCTCATCACCTCATGCCAAGACTATTGCAATAAGCTTCTGGTTGATCTTGCCTCAAGTCTCTCCCCACTCCAATCCATCCTCCACTCAGCTATCAAACTGGTCTTCCTAAAGTGCCGGTCTAACCATGTCACCCTCCTACTCAATAAAGTTCTGTGACTCTCTGTTATTTTTAAGATCAAATATAAAATCCTCTGACTTTAAAGCCCTTCATAAATTTCCCCCTCCTACTTTTCCAATCTTTTTATGCTTTAATCCTCTCTGCATACTCTATAATCTACCTTAAGGGATCAAAGGGCTTCGAATATGATATTCTGGAGGTCAAAGGAGCTAGGATTAAAACCAAGAATCACCTACCCAGCAAAACTGAGTATAATGGTCCAAGGCAAAATATAGACTTTCAGTAAAATAAAATAAAAAGCTTTCTCCATGAAAAAACCAGAGCTGAATAGAAAATTTGACTTTCAAATGCAAGAATCAAGAGAAGCATGAAAAGGTAAACAAGAAAGAGAATTCATAAGGGACTTACTAAAGTTGAATTGTTTTGTTTACATTCCTACATGGAAAGATGATGTGTGTAATTCATGAGACCTTTCTCAATATTAGGGTAGTTGAAGGGAATATAAATATATATATAGACATAGGGCACAGGGTGAGTTAAATATGAAGGGATGACACCTAAAAAAATAAAATAAATTTAAAGTGTGAGAGAGGACTATACTGAGAGAGGGAGAAAGGAAGAGATAGATTGGAGTAAATTATCTCACATAATAGTGGCAAGAAAAAGCAGTTCTGTGGGAAGGGAAGAGGGGGCAGGTGAGGGGGAATGAGTGAATCTTGCTCTTATCAGATTCAACTTGAGGAAGGAATAACATACACACTCAATTGGGTGTCTTACTCCACAGGAAAGTAAGGGGAAGGGGATTAAAAAGGGGGGATGATAGAAGGGAAGGCAGATGGAGGAGGAGGTAGTCAAAAGCAAACACTTTTGAAAAGGGACAGGGTCAAGGGAGAAAACTGAATAAAGGGGGACAGGATAGGATGGAAGGAAATATAGTTTGCCTTTTACAACATGAGTATTGTGGAAGTGTTTTACATAATGATACGTGTGTGACCTATGTTGAATTCCTTGCCTTCCTAGGGAGGGTGGGTGGAAAGGGAAAAGGGGAGAGAATTTGGAACTCAAAGTTTTAAAAGCAGATGCTCTAAAAGAAAGTTGTTTCTGCATGCAGCTGGGAAATGGGATATGTAGGGAATGGGGCATAGAAATTTATCCTGCCCTACAAGAAAGTAGGGGGAAAGGGGATGGGGCGGGGGGAGTGGAGTGACAGAAGGGAGGGCTGACTGGGGAATGAAGCAATCAGAATATATGCCATCTTGGAATGGGGGGAGGGTAGAAATGGGGAGAAAATTTGTAACTCAAAATCTTGTGGAAATCAATGTTGAAAACTAAAATATTAAATAGAAATGATAAAATTTAAAAAAAAACATACTCTATGATCCAGTGGCATTGATCCTCTTGCATATCATTTTCCATTTCCTGACTCTGAGTGTTTTCATTGGTTATCCCCCATGACTGCCATGCTCAGCCTCCTGGCTTTCCTGACTTCCCCAAATTCTAAGCTAAAATCCCAGTGCCCTTTAATCTTAGTGCCTTCCCTCTGAGACTACTTCTAATTTATCCTATTTTTGCCTGGCAGCTAGTTGTCAATTAATAAATTACTAAATTGCAGAGCCAGATGAGCCAGATGATGTGAGATCATATATCACATAACTTGTCATTGGTGAACCACAGTCAGATGGCTTAGAATGTAGAAATCTCAGGAAAGCTCCAACCTCTAAAGCCAGGTGTGGGGGAAGGGGCATGACAGAATAGAGGTGTGGTCTTTAAACTTGGGCATGCTACCCAGTGGGAGGAGAAAAGTATGGTCTGGAAAGAATATGTGCTGCCCACATTCTCAATATGACAAGGAGCCAGAAAAGAGAATACTTTTTCTTTTTCTTTTACTTTCTATTCTAAACGTCCAAACCTTGCCAGATAGCAATAACTACAGGTTACTCTTTCATGTGTACATGTTGGTTCCATAGATAGATGGATAGATAGATAGGTAGGTAACATTTATTAAGCTTCTACTACATTCCAGGGTGGGTCCAAAGCACTGGGAATATAAATATAAGCAAACAACTCAGTCTCTGCCCTCAGAGAACTTATGTTCTAGTGGGGGAAGATAACACACCAAAAGGAACTAGAAAGTGGGAGACAGTGAGCTGAGTGAGGAGAAGGAAAGAGAGCCTGGAGAGAGATCATATGTGAGTGACGCTCCCCATGGCCTGGGTCCTTTCTGCTCTTTTTCCTTTTAGGAGACATTTAAATTGGTTGGTTGGTTGGTTCCTCATGGAATGAGGGCATGCTGCATGACATCTGAGATAGTTTCATATTCGTCTTTATATCCTTGGTGCCTGGCATGTAGAAGACATTTAATAAATGCTTGTTGATTAGCTGATTCACGAGGATGGATGACCTCAACCAGACTAATATGCTTTCCTCATATTCTTTGTTCTGGAGGGGATTTTCTGCTGGCCCTCCTCTGTACACACATGTGAATGAGACTGTCTTTTCTTCACCCGAGCATACAACTGAATTAAAATTGCTAGTATTCATACAATGCTTAAAGGTTTGCAAAGCACTTTACAATTATCTTATTTTATTATTAATTATTATTATTATTAATTATTTTGCAATTACCCTAGGGGGAGGGGAGAGGTACTATTATTATATCTCCATTTTATATTTTAAGAAACTGAGGCAGAAAGAGATTAAGTGGTTCAAAGATCGTAAAGTTGGGCTGGAAAAGAACTTAGATGCCATCTAATCCATTCCTCTAATTTTACAGATGAGAAACTGCAGCCTAGACAGGCTAAACGATTTGCTTCAGGTCATGAAGTTAGTAATTGGCAAAGTCAGCATTTGAAGCCAGATCCTCTGATTTCTAATCCAGCATGTTTTCTGCTGTACCACAATGCCTCTGAAGCTTTAGTGCAAGTTTCCAAGGCAACAGAATCTCAGGAAAGAAAAACACATAATGATGGACCTCCCGAGATGGTTCACAGTTTTTATAGTCCAAGGAAGAATCAAGACTCCAAAGTTGTTCTGCTCTTTGGAAAGTCCCAACCTAGAAAGGCTAGATCTTACAGGACATTATGGGTGGGAGAAAGGCAAATGAAAACAATCCTGTGATTCCACCTCACATGTAGCAGATTGTCAAAGATGACAAAAAAGGGAAAATGACAATTGTTGGCGGGAGGGGACAAACACACTAATAGCATAACTGAAATGATATAGCCATTCTGGAAAGCCATTTGAAACAACAGCCAAAAAGTCACTAAACTGTGCTACAAGACTTCTAGCCCAAAGAGATCAGGATAAAGGGAAAGGACACATATATATGAAAACATTTATGACAGCAGTTTTTGTGGTAGCAAAGAACTGGAAAAAAAAAAAAGGAGATTCCTGATGAGTGGGGAATGAACGAATAACTTATAGTATATGGATACAACATATTACATTATTTTTAAAAAAAATTACGAAAAGGATGGATTTAGAGAGACGTGAGAACCTACATGAACTGACATACAGTGAAGTGTGCCGAACTAGGAAAACAACTTATATCATGACTACAACATAGTAAAAAAAATCAACTTTGAAAGATCTAAGAATTGATGCAATGACTAATAGTGCCTCCAGAGGATGAATGACAAAGCATGCTACCTACCTCCTGGCAGAGGTGATAGACATGGTAGGCAGAATGATTTATGTTTTCAACACAGCAAATGTATGGATTTGTTTTGGATGATGGGCTAATTTGGCACAAAGAAGGTTTTGAATTTTTAAAGTCAGGAGAAGGTTGGGTTGTTTTCTTTTTTGGTGGGAAGAGAAGGGCAAGTGATGGTGATGAATCATTTAAAAACAGAACAGAAAAGATTTTTGGGGGGGTAACAAGCAAGGACAGCTTTGAAGCTTACAAAGCTGAATTTATTAGATGCTTTTAAAAAGAAGCAACTGGGTGGCACAGTGAGTAGAGCACTGGCCCTGGAGTCAAGAGGACCTGAGTTCAAATCCAGCCTTAGACACTTGACTCTCTTACTAGCTGTGTGACCTTGGGCAAGTCACTTAACCCCAATTGCTCAGCCTTCCCCCCTCCAAAAAAAAAAAGAGTCAAACTGTTTATAGTAGAGATTTGGAGTTTCAAATGCAATCCTTTTTTCTGTTCCTTGTATGAGGATGTGTTCATGTTAATTGGTGTTTATTAAGTGAGAATAACAGAAATATTATAAAGAAAAAGAACACCATGGATAGGATTTCAGCCAAGAGAAGCTCAGCTGAGGTTCAGAGGTCAGAGTCCACTCACTGGGCTTAGGGTTCCCTGGCTCCTTCTTGCAAAAGAACTAAAGAGCCGAGATGTGTAGGGCAGAAATCTCTGAGACTGAGAGCTTTTGAAGGTATCCTGTGGAGCCAGGGGATCCTCACTCAATGATGAGATGGCCACCTACACTAATTCAGGCCCCCAAAAGCCAGGAATCCATTTTTGAGGAACAAAACCTTCAGTATTTCGTGTGGACAGTCTCTTTGTATTCCTCTTTTCCATGGGTTGTCCTTTTTAAATTCTCTGGCCTTTAAACTTACGTAGCCAGGATGAAAAAAAAAATACCCAGGGAAAGTACCGATTTATACATTAAAAATACCTAAAAGCAGCACATAGGTATACATAGAATATGTGTGTATATGTGTGTGTGGAAAGAGAAAAACATGGAAAACATCTTTTCCTCTGAAACTTCCAGTGGCTTGCTATTGCCTATCAGATAAAATACAAACTCCACAAACTGAATTTTAAAGATACGTGCAGTTTTTCTGATAAATATCTCAATTCCAAGATATATGGAAGAGATTAAAATTTTTAACAGTAAGAGCCATTGTCCAATTGATTAACGATCAAAGGAACTGAAAGGGAAATTTTCAGAGGAAGAAAAAAAATTTATCAGTATCCATATTTTTAAAAATGCCCCAAATCACTAGGAATTAGAAAAATGCAGATTAAAATAGCTCTGAGGTTCTACTTTACACCCATCAGATTGGCAAAGGGAAAATGACAAACAAACGGTAGAGGGGCTTTGATAAAACAGGCAGATTCATGCACAGATGGTGGCTCTGTGAATTGGTTCAGTCATTCTGGAAAGCAATTTGGAACTCTGCCCTCAAAGTTACTAAGCTTTGCATACCTTTTGACCCAGTAATACCACTTTGCTTTTTGTTGTTGAGTTGCATCTGACTCTTCATGACCCCATTTGGGGTTTCTTGGCAAAGATACTGGAGTAGTTTGCCATTTTCTTCTCCAGCTCATTTGACAGATGAGGAAACTAAGGCAAACAGGATTAAATGATTTATCCTGGGTCACACAGCTATGTAACAACAATGTTGCTAGCAGCTACTGTGGCTATGTAAGACCAACAACACTGGCACACAGGAAGGGCTGCCAACACAGGTTCTTTGATCTGCTTTTCTAAGGAAAGCAACTTTAAGGGGTTAACAATCTCAGTTTAATTAAACATACATATATCATTCATTTAGTTCAGGGGGAAAAGATCAGCCCCCTGAGCTTCAGGGCAAATACATACAGAAATTACAAACATCAACAGACGACTTTATCTAAGTCAAATCACAACTCATAGTTAACCAGAGAAGCACCAACGTATGGGTTACAAAGCTGGGGAGGGGGGGTGCGGCTTCAATGGCTAGCCCAGAGTCTAGTCACCCATATTCTTTCAGTGAGCGTACCCCCAAAAGCGAAACACTAACCTTTCAGTGCAGGTACAGGGTTCATGGCCCTGAGAGCTTGAGGCTCACCATTTAGGGTGTAAGAAATCACTAACACCAGAATGTGGGAAAGCCCCAACCACAAGCACCACATCATATACAATTCAATGACTCTCGATTGTGTTAGTGCTGAGAAACATTCCAAGACAAAAAAGATCCCACTTTACCTGCCCCATTCAAAGAAAGGCCAGACTCATTAAAGGCACTTAAGGGAAGAACTGCAAAAAAATCCTTCCCTGATTACCATTACAAAGCTAGTAAATATCTGAAGTGGAATTTGAGCTCAGGTCTTCCAGACTGGGGTGGGGGTGGGGGGGCAGTGCTCTATCACCTGTACCACCTAGCTGCTCAGGTCTATACCCCAAGGAGATCAAATAAAGATGAAAAAGTCCCATATATTAAAAATATTTATAGTGGCTCTTTTTGTGATGGCAGGGAAGTGAAAACTAAGGGGTGCCCATCAATTGGAGAATGGCTTAATAATTTATGGTACATGAATATAATGGAATACTATTGTGCTACAAGAAATGATTAAGGGGATGGTTTCAAAGAAATGTGGCAAGACTTGCATGAACCGATGCAGAGTGAAGTGAGCAGAACCAGAAGAACAATTTATAAGATAGTAACATTATAAGGACAAATAACTTTGGAAGATTTATGAACTCATATTAATATACTAATTAACCATGATTCCAGAAGACTCATGATTGTGTGGGATGAAAAACCCTCACCAATTAAAAGTTAATAAGGAGCCATCTCCGGGTGGGAACAGAAATAAATTTTATTCAATTCTTGAGCATTGGGCATCCCCTGCTAGAACAAATCCAGCAAGGGAGGTGCTTTACAAGGGGCAAAGCACCCATAATTATACCTAACACGAGAGAATTCCCGCCCACCTCTGACCCTTCTCACCATTGTCTGAGAGATGGGCTTACAATCTGAGTGTGAAAGCTAGACAAAGAACTGGGAAACTGAGGCATAAAAATTCCAATTCCCATTCCCTTAGTTAATGATTACAACTGAGGTGACATCTATAAATCTAAAGAAGGAGAATAGGATAAGGGGAGGGGGAGACCCTCTCCATTCTTTACAGTAGAGAAAAACAGGTCATTATGACCCTGTTCTTACTGAGCAAATCTTTAAACCAGAACCAGAAGAAAGAACAAAAAGTTTCAGGGTAAACTTTCCCAGAGGCTGAGCCATCAGACTCTCGTGGCCTCAGAATTTTTCTACTTCTCTATTCCCTATTTCTTGATTTTTAAACATTTTTAATATGTATATGTATATGTATATGTATATATTTATACATATCTTCCCTGTGAAGTCTTCACATTTTATTTACCTCACACATGATGAAAGATGCTACTTACCTCCTGACAGAGGAAAATGGTTTGAGTGCAAATTGAGACACACATTTTGGGAGTAAGGATAGTTCAGGGATTTGTTTTCTTGGACTATGTATATTTTCTTATAGGAATTTTCTCTTTCTTCCCCAATGAGGTGGGAGGGGGTAGGAGAAGAAATCAATTTCTGTTCATTAAAAGAAAGGTGAAAGAGGGGTGATATGAACTGTTGCATAAACTTTTAGAGGAGGTTACTATATTATTAGTTTTACATAACTGTTTTACTTTGTTACAAAAGACCTCTCATGAAGCCAAGAGTAATTGTAACTGTTTGTAGTGTAAAAAACAAACACATCAAGAAAACTGAAAGTAGAAAAAAAAATTAAAACTATGTTTATATTTCAGTTACCTATCAGATCAAAAGGCATTTTTTAATATGCTTACTACATGCCAGGCACTATGCTAGGTGCCGTGGTGAAGTAGGCTCAGGAAAAATCTTTGTTGTCTCGGTCTTTTTTATTTTCTTCTGTCTTTATCGCCCATCTTTTAAAATATCTTCCCTTCCTGTTCTTGATTACCATTTTCCCTCCCCAAACCCAGGAATTCTCCCTTGCCCAGTACCTTCATGCTGCTTCAGAGACCACAGATGTTACAACTGGAAGTACCTTGGGAGGACTATCATGGCCCACAAAGCTCTGTCTTTCCAATGTAGTGGAAAGAACCTTGGGTCCAGAGCTGGCTCTGGCAGTTACTAGTTGTGTGACCTTGGGTAAGTTCCTTTACTTCTAAAAACCTCCATTTCCTCCTCTATAAAATGGAGATGATACCTAATATTGATATTATTGTGGAAGAACACAGTGAATTTTAGAGGGATATAGAAATGGGAACTACTTTATTCTTATTATAAATAGTCTTGAAGCAGGTAGGTGGTATGGTGGATCTAGAATTAAGGAAGGCCTGAGTTCAAATCCGACCTCAGATACTTACTACCGGTGTGACCCTGGGCAAGTCACTTAACATTTGCCTGCCTCAGTTTCCTCATCTGTAAAATGAGGGTAATAATAACCCCTATCTTCCAGAGTTGTCATGAGGATCAAATGAGATGACAGTTGTTTGTTTTTCACAAATACTGCCTTTATTAATTAATTAATTTATTTATTTATTTATGACATGATATTGTTAAGTGCTTAACGTGATGCTTAGCACATGACAGGCACTTGATAAATGCTTGTTTCCTTTCTTTCTTGTTTCGTTTTTTGTCTGTCTCCCCAACACCTAGCATAGTACCAGACACTTAGTAATTCTTGCTGATTGTTTGATAATCTAATCTCCCCTCATGTGTAAGGCTTGCCACTGTCCTCATTGGAATGTAGTTTTTCTAGATCTCTTCCTTTCAGCGCAAAGTGACAGGTAGCTAATCTGTTTATTTTATTCATGTTGAGTAGGGAATGCTAAAGGATACCCCCAGGATTCACTTTACCTTTCCAGGTATCCTCAATATTAGAATAGTCTTCTGGAGGCAACGCTTTCATCTTGTTGTCAAACCCAAACTCCTAATGGGGAGAGTTACAAGCCAGATAGTGATAGAGGGCCATGTTTTGGAATGTGAGAAGAGGGGAGATCTTTGAGTTCAAATCACATCATTAAGGCAGGTTTGGAATCCAGACATAGGGAGGTGAGGCAGAATACTCTTAACCCACCAATCCCATAACAATGGCCAAAGATCTGTGCCTAGGTGAGGAGAAGATAAAGCATCCCAGCCTCCAAAGACCTAGTCTCAGCATTAAGTTGGTCTTGCCCCTAGTTTCTGCCTGTACTTGATACCCAGTTGTAACTCTGTGCCTGACTTCTAGACTAGTACAGGCTAGTACAATGCTTTCATCTTGTCAAACCCAAACTCCTAATGGGGACAGTTTCAAACTAGACTGGTACAGGCACCAAGTATATGGCACCAAGATTGCTGATAGTTATTCACTGATCTGTCTGTGTCTGATTTCTTATCTCTCTGACCCTGGGTTCTTCACCAGACACCTTAGTCTCTGCTGCTGAATCTCCTGATGCTAAGTTCTACTACCTAGCCTTATCTGCTCTGCTACTTGCTTCAGTCAGTCAGTCAATAAGCATTTATTAAGCTTTTTGCCTATGCCAGGCACTATGCTAGGTGCTACTTTTTGCCTATATAGCCGGGCACTGTGCTAAGTGCTTCTCTACCCCAAATTCTTTCCATTTTTAGACCCTGAACCTGCCCTGCTCAGTTGTCTACTCCATCCTAAATTTTGTTTTCTTTCTCCTGAGATCTTTGGTAATTTCAGTACATATGTGTATATATATACATACATACACATATATATACACACACATACATATATGTGTATATATATACACACACATATATATGTATATATATAGAGAGAGATACAGAAAAATAGATTTAGATATATCTAGATGGATAGTATTAATATAGATAGATAGATATATACATAGATATAGATGGATAGATACAGATAAATAGATATAGATAGATGTAGACAGATAATTATAGATATAGCACTTACTTTGTGCCTATGTCAGGAACTTTAGGGGAAATATATATATGTGCATATATATATACACATATAAACACACACACATACATACATACATACACACAGACTCCCCTATTGCTTAGTATTTGACTCCCTCCCCTTTTAATAGCAATTTCCTTGGGGGCTGAATCTCAAAGCCCTCAAGCAGGTGATTCACAGGCTTTCACTCTCTACCTCAACCTGGCCTCTGCTGGATACTGGGCTTTTCCCCTCAGGATTAGTGGAGTGCCATATAGTCCCAAACATTTGTGTCCTGCCTCTGTTTTCTCTTTTCCTCAGTTCTCTTACTGAACTCTATTGTAACACAGAGTGCTGCCATGCTATTGTCTCAGTCTGAGTAAGCTTCTGGTTTTTTATTTTCTACCACTGTGAGGTGGGGCAGGTAGAGTTGAATTCTGTTGTAATCCTGTGGGTTGACTTGTGCACCCTGCTACCAGAGCATGGTGAGTGTTGGGGTGCTGAGAGAGTATGTTAGGGGTTAGGAAATCGCCTTCCCTGATGCTTGTTCATTAAATTGTTACTTCATTTGGGTTCTTGGTGTCCTAGACTGTTGAGAAACCTAGAATTACTTTATCTCTCTCTTTTTAAAATTAACTAATTTTTTTAAAAAATTAATTTATTTTGAACATAAATACTAAAACTTAAATACATAATTAGAAAAGAAAAAGGAAACATAATTGGTAAAACTTAAATACAAAATAAGAAAAGAAAGAAAGAATTGCCATGTGCACAACAGAACATGAGAGAGGAATCAAAATATACAGCAATAAATTTCCATTTCAAGAAAGCCTATATAAAATGCTACGCATTGTGTTCAGAGCTGTCCATCTTTTCTTTGCTTCTTTGTAAGTTTCCTTCTGTTCTCCTCTATGCACTTTTTATTTTTTAATTTTTTCCCCTCTTCCCCCCCCACAAGAAGGCTACAATTAAGCATGGATACACACATACACACATGTATACACACAAACACATGCGTGCATACATTTACACATACATATACTTAGAAATCTGTAATCATACTTATTTATAGACATATTCATTCATTTGCATCTATGTAAGACCATACTACACTTATTTGTCCTCTGTTTCTCTGAGGGTGGATAACATCTTCCTTCATAAGTCCATGTCTTTCCAAATTTTTCTAAATCCACTAACTCAGCATTTCCTACACCACAGCAATATTCCAAACTTATACTGTCTAGGTATTTTAAATTGTCTAAAACAATATTGATTAATAAGGCTGACATATAGTATAGTTACACTATTTTTCTTTTTTAGTTAAATCTATTTTAGCTTTAACTTTGTCTGAGATCATGATTACTACCCCTGCTTTTTTTTCCTCATAAATTGTGTGTATCTCTTATTTCTTATCCCTCCTGACTCTTCTACTTTACTTCTTACATGCTACCTTGCCCTCCTATTACTTAACCTACCCCCCCCAAAGATCCCTCCCTTATACTCTCCACCTTACCCTTTCCCCTTACCCTCTTGTTTCTATTTGAATTTGGAAGACTTTTCTAGCCCTCCAAATATATGTTATTTCCTCTTTATCCCATTTCTGCTAATCTAGACAACCTTCTATATCCCGCCTTATCCTATTCCCTCACCCTCTTATTTCAAGGTCCCTCCTTTTTCCACACCTTCCACTCTAAAATCTCTCCCTTACCTTCTCCCCCTTCCCTATCCCCTTAGCCCTTTATTTCTTCCTGAATTTAGAAGACTTTTATGCATACACACACACACACACACACACACACACACACACACACACATACACACACACACACATATTCCCCCACTTCTTTAGCCCATACCTGATGAGAGTAGGGTTCCAGAACTACTAGCCCTCCTCCGCCATCTCATTCCTCTATGTCAGTTCTTCCTCTTGTACCTCATTTGTATAAGATAATTACTCTTTTTACCTTTGCCTAAATGGTTTACTTTTTAGTGTCACATCATACCCATTTCTACTCTAATCTTTCTTTTGAACTACCCAATTATTAATAACAATCTTAGACATGAGATTTACATTTCCTCATATAAAAAGTGAAGTCTGTCCTTATTGAGTCCCTTGTATTTAGTCTTTGAGGTTTACTTTATATTTCTCTTGGATCTTGAATGTCAAATTTGCTATTGATTTCAGGTCTTTTTGCAACAAAATCCTGAAAGTTTGGCAATTCATTGAATATCCTTTTTTTTTTTGTTCAGAATTATGCTTAACTTTGCTAGGTATGATATTTTCAGCCATAACCCCAGTTCTTTTGTTCTCCTTTATATAGTGTTCCAAGACCTCTGGTCTCTTAGTGTAGCCACTGCTAGAGTCTTGTGTGATTCTAATTGTGGCTCCTTTCTCCTTGAGCTTTTGGAATTTAGCTATGATATTCCTGTAGGTTTTCCTCATAGGATCTCTTTCAAGTGGTGAACAGTAGATTTTTTTCTATTTCTACTTTCCCCTTTTGTTCTAACACTTCGGACAATTTTCTTTAATTATTTCTTATGTTATTGTATCAAGATTCTTTTTTTGATTGTAACTTTCAGGTAGTCCAATTATTCTGTTTTCTCTTCTTGATCTGTTCTCTACATCAGTTATTTTTCTTATGAGATGTTTCACTTCTTCTATTTATTTCATTCTTTTTATATTTGTTTCGTTATTTCTTGATCTCCTATAACTTTGCTGGCTTCCCCTTGCCCAATTCTAATTTTCATTCTTCCTTAAGATTCTGGATCTTCTTTTGTAGTTGGTTGACTTTCTTTTCATAATTTTCTTGTTTTTCTTGGATTGTTCCTATTTTTAAAAAAAAATTTCCTCAATCTCTCTCATTTGATTTGTAGAGTATTTTTTAAGTTCTTCTATGAATTCTTTTTGGCCAGGTGATCATTTGACATTACTCTTTGGGGTAGGAAAGACTTTTTCTGCTTCAATATCTTTCTCTGAAGACAAATCCTAGTTCTCTTCTAGTCTCATAGTAACTTTCTGTGGTTAGGTTCTTTCTCCTTTGCCTGCTCTTTTTTTTTTTAATTTGTAGCAGTTAATTACTGTAATCACTTTTAGTCCTGGAGTATGGGGGATGGTGTCTCTAGCCTCAGGTCCTCCTTCAGTTCTCCCCTCCGGCCTGGAACCAAAACCAAGAACTCTGCCCTCATGTAAGTGCCCACAGCCAGTGGCATCCCAGCCCCACTGCCGGACTCGCCACACTGTCTGGGAGGTGAAAATTCTTCTGGCTGGGGCTGAGGCTACCTCCCAGCCCAGCTAGCCCCAGGGCTCTCCTGCTCACTGTTTCAGCTTACAGGACTTTGCCTCAGTGTGCCAACATTTTGGAGAGGGTCCATTTCGTTCTCCCAATGACTAGCATTCTTGCACATGACCTCATGATTTCCCCACTGGTTCCTGTAAGATTTAACCATTCTGCCCATCAGGGTCTTTCATAAAGAGACATCACGCCAAGTCATTCTCTTCTCTAGCTGCTGCTCTAATCAAATTGTATTTGCTTCAGATGAAAATGTTCCCAGCTCTAGGTCTGCCTTCCAATAGGGGTGCACATGGAACACGTAATGCCCCAGGGGCTTTCCTGGAATGGAAAGTCTCTGGCAGTGGAGAGCTCCCATGGGCCCCTGGGTTTTCCCTTTACTGTCTCTGGATTTGATGCTACTGATGGGAAGATAATACCTTCCTTGATTCTTTCATTGAACAAAATGCCCCCCCCAACTGTCACAGGGATCAGTGAGAGTGTTCCAAACAGATACGGTCACTGCCACCCTGATCCGTATGAATAGATCTGTCACAGGTTTTTAATTAATCTTGAGATAGTTTCTGTTATCATGGGACTTTTCCTTGTGTTTTTGTAAATGAATCTGTCATGGATGGCTGAGTTTTTTGTGCTCTGACTTTGGCCAGCCAGATTTAGTTCATTGTCTTCGTAGGAGCAGCCCAGCAAGTGCAAGCCTGAAGCAAATGAATGCAAAGTTGGAAATGAAATGCGTGGGCCAGGATGAGGGGCAAACCTGGAGTCCAAATAGGGCTGCTCTAGGAGGGGGAGTGAAGTATGGGGTAAGGGGTGGCGAGGGGAAGGAGGTGAAGGCCACATGTCCAAACACAGAAGTGGAGTTTGTTGTCAAGAAGTTAGAAACAATTTGTTACGATGCAGACAAAATTTCCGGGTGTTCAGGTTACTGTACCTTCACAATCCCTATTATGTGGATAGGGACTTATATTTTTAGATCTTTAAAAAGTGCCCATTGTTGACCTTCCTCCTGGGTACGTGCATAGTAGTAACAAGATTACATAAGTAAGGTGCTAATAAAAGTCAACCAAAAGGCCAACTCCAGGGATGATGGAAAGACAACCTCTGCTAAGTCCATTTTAGGCTGCTCTAATCCAGAATAAATATCCCTATTCACTATGCTAGTCCACTAAAGGTCAGGACATACCTTAGGTTTGCACAGGCCCGTGGCCCAATCATATTTTGGAGCTGATACTACTGTTATACTCTTCTGTTTATGAAGAAGGAGGAAAAGAAGGAGCAGGAGAAAGAGAAGAAGAGGAGGAGGAAAAGAAAGAGGAGAATGAGAAGTAGAAGAAAGAAGAGAAGGAGGAGAAGAAGGAAGAGGAGGAGAAGGAAAAGGAGGAAGAGAACAACTCATGAGAGGCACCATGGGATAGTGGAAACAGACACAGCCTTGTAGTAATTTTTTTTTTTTTTAAATGGGTCTCTTATCTTGCCTAGGCTTTTGTGCATTGACCAGTCATGGGCCTTATCCCTCTACTGATCAAAACGGGAGCTTTGACCCACCCTCTTTCCAACCTGGGTCAGTTTGCCACTCCTTGGCAGCCTACTTAGTAGCTCCCATAGTCCGTGAGGACTAACCACAGTGGGCTGGACTTAATACTGAAACCCTGCTGGCTTGAGTCCTACTGAAGCTCAGAATTGTCAGGCTCAAGCAACCCACCAGCCTCAGCCTCCTTAGTAGCAGGAATTATAGGCCTGAGCCACCATGATTGGCTCAAGTCCTCCTTTTGATATGTACTCACCACCTGACTATGGGCAAGTCATATGACTTTCAAATGTTCTAAGAAACTGTCTAAGCCATATGGAAGAGTGTGTGAGGGAGATATCAATAGAAATCCTTGTATGTTTGTTCTTGATGTATCTTTGAAGTAAATATCCCTGCATAAAAGCTAAATGATGTTAACTGATTACATGGAAGAACTAGGGCAGTTGTTGTAGGGTCCTATGATACCCCCAACCCCTCTGAGAGGTCATGTAGCAGGCCTGCCTTTTCTAGAGGGAGCCAGGGTACACATGCTACACAGATATACATCTATACACACCAAATGTATATCCAAGTTCAGGGTAATGAGATGTCACACATACGTGGAATCCCAGAATTCCAGAATCTTAGAATTGTAAGGGACCTTGACAGTTATCTAGCCTGGACTTCTCTCTATCTCCCACCCTCTTTGCCCCGCTATCCAAGTTGTGGCCAAGGCCTGTCAACTTCACCTTTTCTACATCTCCCTTATGTGCCCCATTCTCTCCTCTGGCACTGCCACCCCTCTAGTGCAGGCCCTCATCACTTCATGCCTGGACAATTGCAATAACCTGCTGGTGGGTCTGCCTGCCTCAAGTCTCTCCCCACTCCAGTCCATCATCCATTCAGCCACCACCAAAGTAATTTTTCCTAAAACACAGGTCTGATCATGTCACCTCTCTACTCAAAAAAAGTCTCCCTATTGCCTCCAGGAGCAAATACAAAATGCTCTGTTTGGCATTCATAACCTAGCCCCCGCCTAACTTTCCTGCCTTCTTATTCCTTATTCCTTGACAGGTACTCTTCCATCCAGTGATACTGGCCTCCTGGCTGTTCCATGAACAAGACAGTCCCTCTCCAGGCTCCAGGCTCCAGGCTCCAGGCTGCCCCCCACGTCTGGAATGCTCAGGCTACTTATCTGCACCTAGCTTCCATTAAGTCCTATTTAAATCCCTTCCTTTACTTCCCCAATCTTCCAGTCTCCCCAATCTCTTAATCTTAGTATCTTCCCTTTGTTAATTACTTCCTATTTATTCAGCATCTAGCTTGCTTTGCATATAGCTGTTTGTATTTTGTCTTCCCAATTAGACTTTAAGCTCCTTGAAGGCAGGGATGGTCTTTCATTTTTTTTTTATCTCCAGAGCTTAGCACAGTCACTGGTAGTTAGCAGGCATTTTTATTGATTGATTGATCTAGCCCATCCTGTTCCAGGGCAGAATTTTTCTCTACTAGTGGTCATCCTTCAGACCTCCAACAAGGAGCCAACCCCTTAGTGTGACTTTCTGTAAATGTCCAGATTCTGAAGATCAGAACATTCCATAAAACACAGCACCCTCTGTATATTTTGCTTGGCAAGTCCCATGGGTGAGTAGCAGTGAAGTCTCAAAGCTTGCTGTGGAGATCTGAAGGGGCACTATTTTTAAACGTAGGCTGGGGAACAAGGAATAATAAGAGGAGGAAAGGGAGTGGTACACATTAAAGTTTCCAGTTTTGCCTTTGGTGTGCATGTTCCTTCGCCCACCCAGCTTTGGTGACAGAGAACAGAAGCTTGGGAGCAGAGCAATGGAAAAAGTTACAAACCACTGCCAATGAAAAGGTGAATCAGCAGCAAATGTAAAGTATCCCTGAAGTATCGTGTCAGCTGAGGGGAAAATGATTCCATTGATAAAAAAAAAAAGCAATTACTATATTGGCCTGTGTATAGGCCAGATTAACACACACACACACACACACACACACACCTCTCTTAAAACTGGCTTATATAAAATCTTAGTACGGAATGAGAGACATATTTTCAACCATACCCAAAAGTGACTCAACTAGGAAAACTGAACAACCACAAAACACATAAAATGGATCAGTGACAAAATGTATGGTTGCCTAGAGTACAATAAGAATACAAAGAAAGAAGGGAGCTGTGTGGACTGGCCTAGCTACAGAAGGCTTCATGGATGACGTAGTACTTGGGATGGATCTTGAAAGATGGATATTTGGATTGGCAGGGGCAAGGAGCAAGAGGCATTTCAGGAGGGTAGGGATGAAGGAAGGAAGAAAACAAGCATATATGTGCCAGGCACTATGCTAAATGCTTTACAAATATTATTTCATTTGATCCTGACAAACACCCTGGGAGGTTATTATTAACTCCAATTCACAGTTGAAGAAAGTGAGGTAGATAGCAATTAAGTGACTTGCCCAGTGTCACAAAGCTAATCAGTGTCTAAGGCTGAATTTGAACTCAGGAGGTCTTCTTAACTCTAGGTCCAGTGTTCTATATACTTTGCCGCCTAGCTGCCTCTTATGAGTGTGGCATATTGGAACATGGATAATATTCAAGTGAATATGGTAAGCTTTTTAAGAACACATCTAGTATGCAAAAACTTTACATGCCTATATTCCAAAATCCACGTCTGTAGCCTCAAACCTATTCTAGCCTGCCTTGACCATCTTAAGGGAAAAGAAAAGTGATGTTTAAGAACTGGATTGTCTAGCTTGGTTGTCTACCCAGCCCCAATTCACTGAAAAGCTGCCAAGCTTCCACCTCCTCTAACTTGGTTTGAAACCAAGAAAAGCTCAGTAAGCTTCCTGGGAACAATCACTGTTGTACCTCCCAGGAGTCCAACTAAGCTTGTAAGATAAGAAGCTAGGCTAACTGAACCTTTAGTGAAGCCTGTGAGGGAGGAATCTAAGACTCTAGGGAACCTATCACCTGTGAATTAATGTCGTTCTGAACTAAGAGATAACCCAGAGACCAGCCCTTCAAAGAGAGGCTTTGCTCAGGTCTGGGGAAAAGCAGGCCTTTATGAATCAAACATTGGTTAGTATTCTGGGAAAGAAGTTGTCTCAGGGGTTGGGAAGAACCAGAGGGAAGATTCTTTGATGTTTTATTTAAAGTTACTGCTTAATCATTCAATAAGAAGGTCCGTTAAAACCATGAAATTTCCAAAAATGTGGCAGGTATGTGATAAAGTAATGACTTTTTTTTTTCAAAATTGTAAGACATTTAGAAAACATCCGCTTGCTTGTTGTTTTACCATAATCAACTTTTCTCCTAAAATGAATAAGAGAAAAAAAGTGAAAATAGGAAAGTGAATAGGGAAAAAACATTTTTTTTTAAATAAATGACTTTTCTGTGAGCAGGAATGAGATACTCTTGTTATTAGAGTGTCTGTTACATTTTCTTTTTTATAAATGAAAATCAGAAGATGGTGGTGTAAGACAACACAAGACAGCTTACTTTAATAGACCCCTCAAAAATAACAGCAGAAATGCCCAGAGAAACTGAGATATCTGAAATCCTTTTAAAAAATCAATTACTCAAAGATATAGGCAAAGAATATCTCTGCCACAATGAGGAAATATCATGGGTTAAAAATAACGGGGATAAAAAAGTCAAAAGACAGATGTACTCTGAAATCTTATCAATGATGTATATCATAAATAAAGCAAGAATTTTCTCAAGATACAATAAAATTGATAATGAATGCTTTAACAGGAAATTAAATGAAGTTAAATGAGAAAAAAATAAAATGATGGAAAAATAAGAGATTTAACTGTAAGGAAGCTCAGGTCAAGAGGATGATGGAACTCAGTAGTTTAGATATATCTGTGGGGAATATAAACAATACAATTGACTCAATTAAAATAGATTTTACTGGTGGACAGAATGGTAAAAGGAATACTACCAAAAAAAACCCCAACCCAGAAAATCACTCAACTGAAAAAAAATTGGAAAATGCATAGTGTTCATGATATTATAACCATAGGGTCATTTATTTAATATTTTTGTAGGTGTTAATATAGACTTATAAACAAGTATGAACATATGTATACATATACACATATAAATTTAACAAGTACCAGAAGAAATGGATAGGAAAAGAAATGCCATTCATAGTAGTAACATCATGATGTAACATGGTCATTAACCTCATAAAACACATATAAGATGGGTTGCATGTCTACATAAAGACAACTCTAAAACAGTGCTGACAAAATTTAGGAAGAATTAAATAATTGGAGACCTATACAATACATATGACTAGATTTAGCCAATATAATAAAAATAGCACTATAATCCAAATTAATGCATTACCAATCAAAGCATCAAAAGACAACTTCATAGAATTAAAATGATCAGATTTATATGGAGTAACAAATGGATAATAATATCAAAGAATTAAATAGGGCAAGAATTAACTTTCACTTCTGGATTAAAAATTATTTTATTAAGAAGTAACAATCACAATAAACCATTAAAGGATTAAAAAAAGAGAAAAACACACCGACGGAATAGACTAGATAAGCAAAAATTAGAACCAAGGTGATACAGTAGACTAGAGTTGAGGAACCCAAGATCACAAAAATTGCAGAAGAGAATTCAATAAAAGTTATTGGAGAAACAGAATAGCAGTACAGTTAAAAAAAAACAAACAAACAAGGGGGAGAGAATTAGAACCACATTTCATGCCATGTTCTATAGTATGTTCGAAGTAGATCAGTGGTCTGAGTATTTAAAACACATAAATTTAGAAGAAAATTAAATAACCTATCACAATTGTTAGGAAAAGGAAACTTCATATCAATTCAAAAACAGAAGAAATCCCAGTAGTTACCTCCAAAATTGATGTATTTAATTATTTTTAAAAAAGAACATTTACTCAACATAAAAGTAATACATCTAAAACAAAATGAAAAAAAAAAATAGATTGTAGAAAATCTTTACCATAAAAATTTTGTATAAAAATAAGACATCCAAAAATTCATAAGGAATTGACCCAAAATGTATGAATAAGAGCCATTTGTGGAATATCCTAGTGGATAAGTAGTCAAAGGTTATAGACAGATAGCTCTTAAAGAAGGGGAAAAAAATGAATAACCACTTAAAACACGTTAAAGGTTTCTAACAATAAGAGAATACACAGAAATACTTCTGAGCTACCACCACGCACCCATTAAATTATCAAAGAGGCAGCATACAGGAATCAGGAAGGCCCAAGTTCAATTAATGTTTCTGACAAAAATAGAGAAAGATGGAATTCTGCATTATATTGCATGAATATCAATGCAAACATAATTAAAATACTGGAAAAAACATGCTGCAATATAGCAAACAACAAAAACAGTGTTCATTATGATCAAGGATGATTCATATCAGGAATGGCTTTACATAGGAAAAATAATCAATATAATAAATCATGTTCACAAGAAAAACCCTGACTGTATCAACAGATGTGAAAAAGGCTTTGATAAAATTCCACATTTACTTATGATTAAGATACTATAAAGTTTAAGATTAGAAAAGTTTTTCTTCAATAGGTTAAAAAAAAAGTATTTGGATGAAACCACTATATATGTCATTTGGAAACAGATGAACTTTTCTCACTAAGAGAAAGAGTAGGGCTAGGCTATCTGCATTGACCATTGGTGTGACTATGACTGTGGACAAGTATCTTGACATCCCTCAGCCTCGGTTTGCTCATACATAAAATGGGGACAATAATATCTATAGTATATGTGATTGTTATATGACTCAAATTGTGTGTATAAATGGATTTGTAAATTTTAAAGTGTTATGTATAAATCAGTTATTACTCTTTCAGTAAATTAAAATGTAATTCAGGGAATCATAAATTTAGAACTTAAAGGTTAAGGGGTTTGACACATTTCATTTTATAGATGAGAAAACTGAGGTTCACAAGTTAACAAAGGTAATAAGTGTCAGGAACAGAATTTGAACACAGAACCCCAGCTCTTAATCCAAATCCAGTGTTCTTTTCAACCAAGCATAGTAATTTGAATTCACTGTGGGCAGTTCAGGGCTCTCTCATCAGTGGCTATAGTGAAAATTAGCCCAATTATACACCCTTCTTTCAATAATGGTCCTAAAAACAGTTAATTGCAAGCCAGTGTTCTACCCACTACATTAGACTTGGGCTTGGCTCCTGTGACAGTTAGTTCAGTACCATGTATTGTGTCATGTGTATTGTAATATGTCACCAGGGTAGCTAGGTGGTGCCATAGTGCTGGGCTTGAAGTCAGAAAGATTCATCTTCCTGAGTTCAAATCTGACCTTAGATAATTACTAGCTGTGTGACCCTGGGCAAGTCACTTAACCCTGCTTGCCTCAGCTTCCTCGTCTGCCAAATAAACTAGAGAAGGAAATGGCAAACTGCTCCACTATCTGCTAAGAAAATCCCAATGGGGTGGCCAAGAGTTGGATATAAGGAAAACAACCTAACAACAACAATAAACAAAGCAGGTCCCCAATCAAATCACTCTACTAAGGTCCTCACCTATTAAACCACCCCTTGTACTGGTAATCAGGGTGGGGCTTTTTGCTGTTCTTCTCTTAAGTGCCTTTAATGATTCTGGCCTTTGTTTGAATGGGGCAGGTAAAATGGGATCTTTTTGTCTTGGAGTGTTTCTCAGCAGAGCAGGACTTTTTGTTGTCTTCTCCTTTGGAATGCTGAAATAATTAAATACCTTTTATGAGTCTTGCCTTTCAAATGTAATGGCCAGCAAAATGGAACTTTTCATTGTCCTTTGTTTGAGTGCTTCTCACCACTGAGGTAATCAAGTGCCCCAGGGCCCAGAGACAGGTATATAAGATCCGAGGTTGGTGTTTGACTTTTGGGGCTCACTCACAGAAGGAGTGTTGAGATTCTGGGCAAGCCGTTGTAACTGCCCCCCTCCCCTGGCTTTGCTAACCCAGATCCAATGGTGCTTCTCTTTTTGGTAACTATGTATGTGATGTCTTGATCAGACAAAGCCTGTCTGTTGAATATTGCTATTTGATCTATTGATATTTTCTGTTTGTAATTTCTGTTTGTATTTGCTCTGAAGTTCAGGGTGCTGGCTTTTCCCCCTTAACTAAGTGAATGGTATTTGTATGTTTGATTAAAGTGAGATTGCTAACCACCCCTTAAAGTTGCTTTCTTTAGTAAAGCAGATCAACGATTCTGTGCTGGCAGCCCTTCTGTGTGCTCTTTTTGTTGGTCTTACACAGACACAGTAGTGGCAAGCAGCCTTGTTGTCATACTCCTTTCTTTCCTTCCCAAGGAATTAATGAAATACCCCGACACCAGTGTTAATTGGAATAAATAAAAGCTTATGATAGCAGCAGCATTATTCACATGTACCATTAGCCGTACATTCCATCGAATCTCTAGATTTATCCCCTCCTAAAGGTAGAGCCCTTTCTAGTTCAGAGATCTCTTGTTAAGATGAAAACTAATCTGGACAGTCAGCATCTTCATTTTAGACTTCTCTTCTTCTTGTTAAAACAAAGTCTGAGGGGAATAATCAAAAAAAAAAAAAGAAAAAGAAAAAGGAAGGTGGCCTAGCTGTACCAGATCTAAAATTATATTATAAAGTGGCAATCATCAAAACTACTTGGTACTGACCAAGAAATAGAGTGGTGGATCAGTGGAATAGGTTAGGTACACAAGACACAGTAGTCAATGACTATAGTAATCTAGTCTTTGATAAACCTGAAGACTCCAGCTTCTGGGATAAGAAATCACTATTTGACAAAATGTGCTAGGAAAACTGGAAAATAGTATGGCAGAATGAGGCATACATCAACATCTCATACCCTATACCAAGAAAAGGACAAAATGGGTACAGAAGTTAGACATAAAGGGTGATACATAAGCAAATTAGGAGAGCAAGGAATGGCTTACCTGTCAGATCTATGGAGAAGGGAAGAATTTCTGACCAAACGAGAGACAGAGAACATTTTGGAATATAAAATAGAGAATTTTGATTACATTAAATTAAAAAGGTTTTCCACAAACAAAACCATACAACCAAGATTAGAAGGAAAGCAGAAAGTTGAGTTTCTGATAAAGGCCTCATTTCTCAAAAATATAGAGAATGGAGTCAAATATAAATTTGAGTCTGAGTCTGAGTCACTTCCCAATTGATAAATGGTCAAAGGATATGAACAGGCAGTTTTCAGATGAAGAAATTAAACTCTCTACAATTGTACGAAAAAATGCTCTAAATTACTATTGATTAGAGAAATGCAAATTAAAACAACTCTGAGATACCACCTCACACATATCACATTGGCTAACGTGATAAAACAGGAAAATGATAGATGTTGGAGAAGATGTGGAAAAATTAGAACCTAATGCATTATTGGTGGAGTTGTGAGCTGATCCAACCATCCTCCAGAACAATTTGGAAATATGCCCAAAGGGTAACCAAACTGTGCATACAGCAATACCACTACTAGGTCTGTATGCCCAAGAAATAATAGCAGCTTTTTTTGTGGTAGTCAAGAATTTGAAATTGAGGGGATGCCCATCAATTGGGGAATAACTGAACAACTTGTGGTATATGAATGTATGGAATACTATTGTTCCATAACAAAAGATGAGCAGGTGCACTTCAGAAAAACCTGGAAAGACTTGCATGAACTGATGATGAGTGAAGTGATCAGAACCAGGAGAACATTGTACACAGTAACAGCAATATTGTACAGTGATTAACTGTGATAGACTTAGATCTCAGCAATACAATGATCCAAGACAATTCCAAAAGACTTGTGATGGAAAATGCTATCCACCTCCAGAAAAGGAACTATGGAGTATGAATGAAGATTGAAGCATACTATTTTCACTTTTTTTGTTGTTTTTTTCTTTCTCGTGGTTTTTTTCTTTTGTTCCGATTCTTCTTTCACACCGCGACTGATGAGGAAATATGTTTAACATGATTGTACATATAAACCTATATCAGATTGCTTGCTGTCTTGGGGAGAGGGGAGGGAAGTGAGGGAGGGAGAAAAATCTGGAACTCGAAATCTTACAAAAATGAATGTTGAAAACTATCTTTACATATAATTGGGGGGAAATACCATTAAGAGAAAAAAAAAACAAAGTCTGGATGACTTTTTTCTGAAATTTGTAGAGTCTTTTTTTTTTTAGGTAAAATTGGATTTGATAGGCACTAAAGATTCTTCCAACTTGGAGATCCCATATTTTTGTGAAAGAGAGGGATACACTGAATTAACTCATGACCAACATCTATAGCAAAACTGGAGACTCCTGTGAAAGTTTGCAGTGATTTCTCATGGTCACATATCAAGGGAGGAATTTTTTGATCCTCATCTGACGGGATTCCTTCTCCTTCTGCATCCTTTCCTATAATACCTTCCTTTCCTTCCTTCCTTCCTTCCCTTCCTTCCTTCCCTTTCCTTCCTTCCTTCCTTCCTTCCTTCCTTCCTTCCTTCCTTCCTTCCTTCCTTCCTTCCTTCCTTCCTCCCTTCCTTCCTCCCTTCTTTCCTCCCTTCCTCCCTCCCTCCCTTCCTTCCTCCCTTCCTCCCTCCCTCCCTTCCTTCCTTCCTTCCTTCCTTCCTTCCTTCCTTCCTTCCTCCCTCCCTTCCTCCCTTCCTCCTTCCTCCCTCCCTTCCTCCCTTCCTCCCTCCCTTCCTTCCTCCCTTCCTTCCTCCCTTCCTTCCTCTCTCTCTTCCTCCCTTCCTTCCTCCCTTCCTCCCTCCCTCCCTTCCTCCCTTCTTTCCTTCCTCCCTTCCTCCCTCCCACCCTTCCTCCCTTCCTTCCTTCCTTCCTTCCTCCCTTCCTTCCTCCCTTCCTCCCTTCTTTCCTTCCTCCCTTCCTCACTCCCTTCCTTCCTCCCTTCCTCCCTTCCTTCCTTCTTCCTCCCTTCCTTCCTGCCTTCCTCCCTTCCTCACTCCCTTCCTTCCTCCCTTCCTCCCTTCCTTCCTTCTTCCTCCCTTCCTTCCTGCCTTCCTCCCTTCCTTCCTCCCTTCCTTCCTTCCTTTCCTTCCTTCCTTCCTTGATTCCTCCCTCCCTTCCTCCCTCCCTTCCTTTCCTTCCTTCCTTCCTTGCTTCCTCCCTTCCTTCCTCCCTTCCTCCCTCCCTCCCTTCCTCCCTCCCTCCCTTCCTTCCTTCCTCCCTTCCTTCCTTCCTTCCTCCCTTCCTTCCTGCCTTCCTTCCTTCCTTCCTAAAATATCACTTAACTTCTTTGGCCTCAGTTTCCTGATCCATAAAAAGAGCTGGATTGGATTTGATAACCTCTAGCGTCCCTTTTGGCTCTAAATCCATGAACCTGTGGTCCTGAGCTCCTTCTCTGTATGTAGGCCTGAGCCTTTACCTAAGGTCTGCACAGCAGGTGGCTAGAACTTCAGAATGGGGCAAAGCAGTGATTATTGGCATCCTAAGCCAACTCTGAGCTGGATGTCAGTTGAACTAATGTTTCCTCCCTTTCAGAAAGGAGTTGTCTCTGCCTTCAACACTCAGTGTGCACTATAAGACGAATTGGAAATAAAAACAAAAACAAAATTCCCAAGGGGATTCCGAGGCTGCCCACTGCCATCTAATGAAAATGCAAAATCTCCAAAGCAAACTGTAAAGCAGCATTGCCAAGGGGAGGCGGGGAGGCAGTCCAGGGGCACCTGGCCAGCCACCAATGTTCTGAAAGGAGGGCTCATCCCCTAAGAGCCCTGGAGCCTTTTCATTCTCAACTTTGCAAAGATGGAGTAGAACTTTATCTATCTTCCTCTTCCCCTTCCCCACCTCCCACCCCAAAAATGTCCCTGCAGGGCCAGAAGTATTCAAATCAGAAAATGTTCTTAGAGTTGCCACAAAACCTTTGATCTGAAGAAGCCTGCTGTTTTACTTAGAGGAACAGCAGGGGATAAGGGTGGGGGAGGGGTCCTCATTTCAATTGATGGTTTGAAAGAGTGAATCTGAGATCAGAGAAAAATAACTGAAACCAAAGTTGTTGGGCCCTGAGAATGTGTGGGTAGGGGCTATCGCTTCTGTGAGTGTTGTGGCCTTCCTACTTTTTATTCTAGACATAGTGGGGCTGCCCACTTCTGCAATGATGGGTGATAACATTAGGGTACGGGATGTGCAAATCTTGTCATGCATGGGGTCAGGGGTCAGGGATGAGGAGGGGAGAAGGAGGAACAGTGAAGTGCTGCTCCCCACATCTTGGGCCATTGGCCTAGTATGGGATATTCTGTAGACTGACTCATCCTTTCTCCCTTCCGGGAATGCCTGAGAGACTATGGGACAGTGGAAAGCGCACTCTGGAGTCAGGAGCTGGGATCCGAATCCTGCCTTCCTCAGGCTAAGCTCTAGAGCGATGACTCTAATGACAGCTGTTTTGTACTCAGGTTTTTAAGATTGACAGACCAGTTTAGACATTTTAGATGTTAGAGATAGAGGAGCAAGCAGGGAGAAGTAGCAGAGATAGAAGGACTTAGGGAAAGGGCTCTTAACCTGAAAAATTACTTTCATAATTATGTTCCCATATAATTATTTTCTTTTTAGATCTTATATATTTGATTTTATGCATTTAAAAACATGAATCAAGAAGGTCCATAGGCCTGCCAAAAGAGTCCAAGACAAAAAAAAGTAAACAAGCCCTGATTTAGAAAGGAAGACCTGGATTCAGATTCTGTCCTGGACACTTAATAGCTACATGACCCTGAGCGAATGAACCTCTTAGTCTCAGTTTTTTCATCTATAAAATGGGAAGGACAGAACAAGATGGCTCCTTTCCACTACTCCAACGGATCTATAAAATACACCAGACCAAATCCTGATAGAGAAATCCTGAAAGACACGGGGAGTCCTTTGTCAAGTCCAGGTCAGCAAAGGGAGATAGATAGAGAGGTCTACAGACATTGGGGTCAGGGTCAAGTAAAGGTTGAGATGAAGTAGGAACATGCCATGCAGAAGGTACTTCAAGCCCAGAGAGAGGCTTCATACCAACACAAAAGGAGGTCCTACTAGAGGTAAATCTGGGGCCTCAAGGTCACATGTAGCCCTCTAGGTCCTCAAGTGTGGCCCTTTGACTGAATCCAAACTTCACAGAACAAATCTAAGGACTTCTATGAAGTTTGGTTTGAGTCAAAGGGCCACATTTGAGGATGTAGAAGGCCACTTGTGGCCTCAAGGCAGTAGGTTCCCCACCCCTATACCCAGACCCATAGTGGGGCACTCTCAGACCTGCATTAGGGCACTACAACAGGTATAGATGCCAACTAGAATCTTTGTGGCCTGCTACCCAATCCTGGGGCATAGATCTAGGGTAAAGTGAGGAGATCTGCATGGCGACATTTCCTTTCCCAGGTAGGAAGGGCCTGGGTGGTATAACGAGAAAAGAGGAAGTTCAGACTGCAGCAGCAGCAATGCATGGGTCAGCCCCTAAGCTCAGAGCAGGGTCCTCCAGCATCCAGCCCAGTCTGCAGAGGAATTACTAAGGCAGAAAACCCAGACTGAGGTAGAGTCTACAAATCAGCAGTAAAACTTAGCTTTGGATCAGACCCCTTTTGGAGCGTTGAAAACTTGCAAGTCCCCAGACTGTCCCTGAGATCTTGGAATAACACAGCACTTAATGCCCCAAGAAAGTAACAACAATATCAGCTTAGACCTTCCTTCCAGAAGTGCTGCAGAGCTTAGCCTTGACCTCAAGTCTGAAGTCAGGAAGGAGAATGGAAGAATGGACAAACAGAAAAAGAACCTTATGACACTGAGCTATTATGGTGGCAGAGACACTTATGATGCAAACACAGAAAAGCATGACTCCAAAACACCTATAAGCAAAGCCTCAGAGAAAAACACAGATCAGGCAAAAAACTCGACTAGAATTCCTGGAGGAGATGAACCAAGAGTTTAAAAAAAAAAAGCTTTTTACAAATGGAATTAGAGTACTTAAGGAAAAAATTGGAAAAGAAATTAGAGCTATGGAAAAAAGAAGTGAAAAGAGAATTAACAGCTTGGCACAACAGGTATAAAGCCTTGCCCAAGCAATAAACTCCATGAAAATTTAAACAGACCAAATAGAAGCCAATGTCTTCCTAAGGCAACAAGAAATATTAAAACAAAGTCAGAAGGCTGAAAAAAATGGAAGAAAATGTAAAGTATCTCATAGCAAAAACAATTGACCTGAAAAAACAAGTCAGGGAGAAAAAAATGCAAGAATCATTAGGCCATCTGAACACCATGACCAAAAAAAAAAAGATCTAAACATCCTATTTCAAGAAATGTTAAAAGTCAACTGGCCACATCTCTTGGAACCAGAGGACAAAGTAGAAATAGAAATAACCTATCAGTCACTTCCTGAAAGAAACCTCAAAATGAAAACTCCCAGGAATATCACAGCCAAAACCCAGAGCTTCCAGGTCAAAGAAAAAAATACCAGAAGCAGCCAGAAAGAAAAAAAATCAAGTATTGAGAAGTCACAGTCATGATTACACATGATTTAGCAGACTCCCTTAACAAGGAGCGGAGAACTTGGAATATAATTTCCAGAAAGCAAAGGCTATGAACTTATAGCCCAGAATGATGCATCCAACAAAGCTGAGTTTAATCCTTCAGAGGGGAAATGGAATTTTAATGAAATAGAAGCCTTCCAAGCATTCCTGATGAAAAGATCAGCACTGCAGAGAAACTTTGAAGTTCAAACACAGGAGTAAAGAGAAACGTAATAAGGTAAACATGAATGAACAATGAAAGAGGACTATAAGGATAAACTGCTTACATTCAAATGTGGGGAGATGATAGGGTGTCTCTTCTGAACCCTATCATCATCAGGGTTTACAGAAGGACTCTAATTAGACAAGTCCTGGGAGTGGCTCTGTTACATCTCATTAATCTTAAGAAAAGAATTGAAAGAGAGAGGAAGGGGAAAACACTGTAGTGGGGGAGGAGGGAGAAGGGAAGAGAAGGTTAGGGAAAATTATGTCCGATAATAAGGCTGCACAAACATATCTATACAAAGAAGGAGGAGGGGGTGAGGGGAGTGGCTCATGCTTGAAATCTCTTTCTTTTTTTGAACTCATCAAAAGAAGGAAAAATACACACACAGAGCTGGGTATAGAAATACATTTCACTCAACGGGAAAAATAGGAGGGAAAGGGGTAAAGAGAGGAGGGGAAATCAGAGGAAAGGAAGGTTAAGGAATAGATTGTTGTTCAGTCATGTCTAACTCTTCATGATCCCATGGACCATACTGTCCATGGGGTTTTATTGGCAAAAATACTGGAGTGGTTTACCATTTCCTTCTCCAGTAGATTAAGGCAAACAGAGATTAAGTGACTTGCCCAGAATCGCACAGCTATTGTGTCTGAGGCTGGATTTGGACTCAGATCTTCCAGACTCCAGGGCCAGGGCTCTATCCTATACCTAGCTGCCAAGGGCAGGTGGGGGTGGGGGGTGGGGGCAGAGAGGCAGAATTAGTTCTAAGCAAAACAAACTCGAAGGGTGTAAAAAAATATTTATAGTTCTTTTTGAGATGGCAAAGAAGGAGTGCCCACGAATTGAGAAATGGTTGAACAAAGTATGGTGTGTAAATCTGATGGAATACTATTGTGCTGAACTCTTATCCCCATACGTTGCTACTTTCTTGAGGTATGTTATTCCATAGGATTAATGATGAAACACGCTATTTATTTCATGATAGAGAAGTACAGGACTTAGAATGAAGAATGAAACTTTTCTTTAGGACCCGGCCAATGTAGAAATTTGATTTAATACATGTTTTTAATGAGTTTTTTTTCTCATCTCAAGGGGGAGGGAGAAGGCAGATCTTGGCTGATTAAAACAGTTTTTTTCCCAAAAATAAAATAGAGATGATAACAGAACTTCCCTGAATGGCGGTTGTGAAGGTCAAATGAGATAACGCACATAAATAAAGTACTTAGCAAACCTTAAAGCACCATACAAATGTTAGCTACTATTAATACAGATATTAGTCCCATTTTGCAGATAGGTAACTTCAGGCTCACAGACCTTAAGTGACCTGCAGGATCACACACATGGCCTGTCAGAAGTTCACAGAATAACAAAATCACAAAATCTCTGAGTTGTAAGGGACCTCAGAGGTAGACTGAAACTAGAAGGAGGTGATCAGAGCTTTGTCTCCAGGTGCTAAAATTTAGAGAGTGCTAATAGCAGTTGTAACTCCTCCTACTGGTAGAAACAAATGAGCTTGGCATCTAGCAGAATAATAATTAGTTAAAGTAGGAAGTTACCAGAAGCCACGACAAACACCTGAAAGCTAATCTAGTCTCTAGCCTTGCTGTCCTGCTCCTTTCCCAATGGCAGCCTGCCAGTGTCCTGAGATCTCCGCCCATGTAGGGCTTTCTATCCCAAACACTGAGGATTCTTCTCAGATCTCTAAGACTCCAGGCATATTTCATGGTACCTGTCTCATTTCCCTAGAGTGCTAGCCTTGACTAGTCATGGCTCTGGTCCACCCAAACCTGTACAAGAAGCCCCTTTGAAACAAGTGGTCTCCCAACCTTTGCTTAAAAATTTCTGGTAAGTGGAAACCCACTACCTCCTGAAGCAGCCCACTCTACTGTTACGTCTCTCTTATCATCAAGTTTTACTTTCACTTATATCAAGCCTCAATCAGCATCTCCACATCCGCCAATCACCGCTCTTAGCTCTAACTTCTGTTTTCTCTTTCACACAAGGATACCTCAAATACTTGAAAACAACCACCATGTCCTTTTTCTAGACTAAATTACCCTCAGTTCCTTCAGCTGATTCTTTTTTAAAAAATTATTTCAATGAAATAATTATGTTTTCTCTCCTTTCCATCACCTTTTCCCTTTGAGGAAAAGGAAAAGGGAAAAACAAAACCCTGTAAACATACATAGTTAAGCAAAATAAACCCTTACATTGTCTATGTCCAAAAAATGTATCTTGAGTCCATCCCCTCTGTCAGGAGGTGGGTAACACACTTCATCATTGGTCGTCTAGAATTAAGTTGGGTCATCGCATTGATCTGAGGTCTCAAGTCTTTCAAAGTTGTCTGTCTTTATAATGTCACTATTGTATAAATTATTATTGTATAAATTCTTCTCCTGGTTCTACTCATTTCACTCAGAATCCATTCACACATGTCTTCCATTACATTCACAGACCACAATTTGTTCAGCTATTCTGGGTACTCCTTAGTTTCCAGCTCTTTGATGTTCTTTTTTTCTTTTGGAGGGAGGAAGGCAGGGCAATTGGGGTTAAGTGACTTGCCCAAGGTCATACAGCTAGTAATTGTGTCAAGTGTCTGAGTCCAGATTTGAACTCAGGTCCTCCCGACTCCAGGGCCAGTGCTCTACTCACTTTGCCACCTAGCTGCCCCAGTTCTTTGACATTCCAAAAAGGACTGCTATAAATATATTTTGTACACATAGGTCCTTTTTTTCTTTTCTTTTTTTTTTTATTTCTTTAAGGAATAGTTCCAGTAGTGATATCATTGAGTCAAAGCTATACAAAAATTAGTGGCTGTGGGGGCATAATCCCAAATTTCTTTTCAGAATGACTGAACCAATTCACAATTCTATCAACAATGCACTAGTGTACCAATTTACCCATATCCCCTCCAATATCTGTCATTTTAAAAAATCATTTTTGCTTGTCTGATGGGTGTGAAGCAGAATCTCAGAGTTGCTTTCATTTGCATTTCTTTAATTTTTACTGATTCAGAGCATTTTTTTTTCATATGGCTGTGGATAGCTTAGATTTCTTTCTTTGAGAACTTCCTATTCATATCCTTCAATATGGTGTGATTTCCAGACCCTTTTCCTGAGATTTTACTTGATCTGCCCTGAAACCAGGTCACCACATAGCCAACTGTTGTAGCAATTCAGCTAGCAGCCTGCAAGCCCAGGTTCTTTTGATCTGCTTTACTAAGGAAAGCAACGTTAAGGGGTTAACAATCTTACTTTAATCCAACACAGAAATATCATTCACTTAGTTCAGGGGAAAAAGCCAGCACCCTGAACTTCAGAGCAAATACAAACAAATTACAAACAGACCAAATACAATTCACAGTTACCAAGAAAACCATCAATATCTGAGTTCAGCCAGGAGGCCCTTAGAGTGGCTGCCCAGAGTCCCGTGCCTACAGGAGTGAGAGCCTCCAAAAATAGCTCTGTTCTCTCTTTTTAATACACTCTTTAGCCATCATCAAATGTTATCTGAGCCACCAGAACTCAGGCTCTTGTCTTAACAACTCCCCTTAGGACCCTGAGGGCTTCATACCCACACAGTCTTAGCACATAGTAGGTAGAGATTTGGGCCTGGGGCTTTGCACCTAGTAAGGCTCAATCAAAGACACTTAATTAATCATTTTAACACAGTAAGAAAGTCCCAACTTAATTGATATTACACCAACCACCTCCAAAACATATTGCTTTATACTCTGGCCCTTCTCTGTCTCCCACAGGAACTCAGATTCCTGCTCTTGGGACCCCAGTTTTCTCCTTATCTTACACAGAACCGGGTCACCAGGACACTTCCTACCTATCTCTGAACCATGCAACAGGGTTCCTCCTTCCTTCTTCTCCTTCTTCTCCTTCTTCTCCTTCTCCTTCTCCTTCTCCTCCTTCTCCTTCTCCTTCTCCTTCTCCTTCTCCTTCTCCTTCTCCTTCTCCTTCTCCTTCTCCTTCTCCTTCTCCTTCTCCTTCTCCTTCTCCTTCTCCTTCTCCTTCTCCTTCTCCTTCTCCTTCTCCTTCTCCTTCTTCTTCTTCTTCTTCTTCTTCTTCTTCTTCTTATTATTATTCTTTTTCTTCTTCTTCTTCTTCTTCTTCTTCTTCTTCTTCTTCCTCCTCCTCCTCCTCTTCCTTCTCCTCCTCCTCCTTCTCTCTCTCTCTTCCTTCCTTCCTTCCTTCCTTCCTTCCTTTTTTCTTTCTTTCCTTGCATTTATTCTATGTCCTTCCTGAAATATTGCACCTGGAATGAGATAAAATACTTACAACATAATCTGTCCAGGGCAAAGTATTTCAGGATTTTCTTCCTTATATGGACACTGCCTCACTTAGCATTGGCCAACATGGCTCCATCAACAAACAGTCAGTCTGATCAGCTTCATTTCTTACACTATCTTTGTGGATAATATGGGAAGATGTTTCTTTTTGGAGGGGGGAAAGCAGGGCAATTGGGGTTAAGTGACTTGCCCAAGGTCACACAGCTGGTGTCAAGTGTCTGAGGTCAGATTTGAACTCAGGTCCTCCTGACTCCAGGGCCAGTGCTCTACTCACTGCGCCATCTAGCTGCCCTGACAATATGGAAAGATGTAAGCATGATAATAATACAGTCAGGAGGACTCAGAACCACTCGAATGAATGAATGTAAAGAATGGTTATTAGTGGATTGATGTCACCTTGAAGGGATAGTAGTTCAGTTCTCTATCAATTTTCTTCTTCTTTTTCCCCTCCTTCTTCCCAATGAGGAAACAGGCCAGGCTCATTCATGTTGTTTTGCTGTAGTTCTAAGCTGAAGGCATCAAGGCTCTTCTATCCTCTTTCCTTTTTCTCTCTCTGGGTGGTATGCACACATCAGCATAGAGCCGGAAGGCCTCATTTGATGGGGTGCCACAATCTTGTAGCTTCTGAGACTCAGAGACCTGGCATCTGTATCTGTTGAGATAATAATATTCAATCCCATGCTTTTTGATGGTTGAATTTTCAGGGGAGAGTATCCAAAAGTTGATTGCCTATGCATAGAAATCCAAGCCCACAACACCCAAGATTTGTATGTTCTATTAAACTAAGATCCTCAAAATGATCAACCTGTGTTTTAGCTCTATGTGTACATTTGATAAATATTCTCCTGGCTTTTTAAATTAATTTTTGTTTTTATATAACATTAATTTTCCCTTGCCTACACAATAAGCCATGACATGTAATAAAAAATAAAAAAGAAAGGAAAACGTAGTTCAGTAAAACCAACCAACATATCTATCATGTCTGATATTACGTGCAATATTCCATACTCATATTCCAAACATAAGGGACATTTTCTCAATTTTTCTCCAGAGCCAATTTTGTTCATTATAGTTATAATTAGTTCATTATAATATGATTTTGTTCACTATAATTTGTTCATTATAATTGTTCATTATTAATTTGTTCATTATATTTGTTTATTATAATTATAACAGTTTTTGGTTTCTTTTTTTCTTTCTAATCACAGTATTATAGTTGCATATATTTCTTTCCTGGCACTTGGCATCAGTTAATACAAGTCCACCAATGCTTCTCTGAACTGTCCATTTTCATCATTTCTTACAGTACAGTAATGTCCCATTATGTTCATGCACTATTATTTGTTTAATCAATTTCCCTAATCAATGTATAGACCGAGAAAACATTAAACATTTCTTAGGTTCCAAGTGCAATGCTAAGTATTGCAGATAACAATACAAGAAAAAAGACAGTTCTTATCCTCAAGAACTCACATTATAATGGGGGAAGGCTATTATAAAGGGATGTTTGAAAAGAGTGGGGGAAGGTACCCCCTTGGGGTAAGGTGGCTGGCAAGGAAGAAGAGAAGTTCAGAGAGAGCTGAAGCTTGGATGGGGCCCCTCTTGAAATGGTGGTCACAGCAAAGGAGTCCCCAGTCAAGAGAGAGGCCTCAGGACAAGGTTACTCCAGTGGGGGAAGGTGTAGGAGTCTGCTTTATTTTCCCCTATCTTTCATAGAGATCTGTGTGAGAGTGAGTAGGCTTCTAAAATATCCTATTGCCAGTTTTCTCAAGATCCCAAGGGCTTGAAAATACAACTAAGACCTTATTCAATAAAAATGAGAGTGAAGCGAGGATGCCCATTCTCCCCACTATTGTTTGATATAGTTCTGGAAATGCTCTCGACATTAATAAGACAAGAGAAAGAAATTTAAAAAATAAATATAGGTAAAGAGGAGAGAAAATTATTCCTATTTAAGGATGATATGGTGCTATACTCAGAAAATCCTAGGTAACCAGCAAAGATACTAATTGAAACAACAGCTTTAGCAAAGTTGCAGGATACAAAATACACCCTAAAAAAATCCAAAGCATTTCCATATAATGATAACAAATCCTGAGAAGCAACAATTGAAAGGGAAATACCATTCCAAATAACTACAAGATGCATAAAATATCTGGGGATCAGCAAACAAAACATACAAAAATACTCATATAGATTCAATTATAAAGAATATAAATATTTCCCTTTTTTCCTTCCTTTCTTCCTTTTTAAACCAAGGAAATCCATTTGTAGAAGTCAATAGAAAAACAGAAATCAGATAAAGTATACATAAGAAAATATATATTAGAGTATAAAGAATGAAGGAGCTCTTCCCATTGGGAGCAAGTTAATTCAGCTCAGCCAAGAGAGGGTCCTAGAGCTCACCCAAGGGGAGATTCCTTGAAGTCTCTAGTGTAAGAAGCTGGGAATAAGGACATGATAAAGACTGCCGGCTCATTTCATGTCAATTTCTTCCAAGAGATTTATTCTGCTTTCAGCAATCTGAGGTGGGATTGTCCTTGTTCATCTTCTCTCTCAAAGCTGGAAGCCAGAAGCACTCACAGTGACTGCCAAGCCCAAAGAAGTCAGAGACTCAATGGATATTTGCTTAAAGAAATAATCACTTAAAGAGTATTTCCTTAAAGAAATAAAGAACAACTAAATAGCATATGGCTAGGTTGTGCCAATGTAATAAAAATGACAATACTACCAAAATTATTTTACACTTTTAATGCTATACCAATCAAATTACAAAGAAGATACTTTATAGAACTTGATAAAATAGTAACAAAATTAATTTGGAAAAACAAAAGATCTAGAACATCAAGGGAAATGATAAAAAAAATAGTAGGGATCAAGGGGGGTTAGCACTTCCTGACCTCAAAATATAACATAAAGTCATCAAAACCATCTGGTATTGGTTAAAAAAATAGAGAGATAGATCAATGGAACAAACTGGGAAGAATCAGAACTCAACACTCCAGGGTTTGATAAAGTAGAAAACATAAATTACGTAAAACTCGTTATTTGATTGAAAAAAACTGGGAAAAAGCAGTCTGATAGAAATTAGTTTTGAAACAACACTTTATGCAATATTCTACAGTACGTTTTTCTTTTTTCTTTTCTTTTTTGTTTACTTAGTATTTTATTTTTTCCCCAGTTACATGTAAAAACCATTTTAACAGTTATTTTTTAAAAACTGAGTTCAAATTTTCTCCCTTCCTCCCTCCCCACCCCCCCCATTGACCAAGCAAGCAATTTGATAGAGGTTATATATGTATAGTCATGCAAAACATTTCCATAATAGTCAAATTCTGAAAGAAAATACAGACAAAAATTCAAGAAAAATAAAGTACAAAAAGGTATGCTTCAGTCTTTGTTCAGACACCACCATCATTTCTTTCTCTGGGGATGGCTAGTATTTTTCATTCATTAGTATCTTTGTCTTGGATCGTTGTATTTCTGAACGGCTAAAGCATTCACAGCTTTCTAGTACATTCTATCTTACAATATTGCTGAACCTTTGTACACATTACATTTCACTTTGCATCAGTTCATGTAAGTCCAGGTTTTTCTGACAGCATCCTGCTCATCATTTCTTATAGTATAATAGTATTCCATCATAATCACTTGTTCAGCTATTCCCCAATTGATAGGCATCCCCTCAATTTCTAATTCTTTGCTCCCAGGAAAGAGCTGCTATAAATACTTTTGTATATATAGGTCCTTTTCCTTTCTGTTTTTTATCTCTTTTAGGATACAGACCTAGTGGTGGCATTGCTAGGTCAAAGGCTATGCATTATTTTATAGCCCTTTGGACATAATTCCAAATTGCTCTACAGAATGGTTGAATCAGTTCACAACTCTGCCAACAGTGCATTAAGGTCTCATTTTTCCCACAGCCCCTCCAACATTTGTTATTTTCCTTTTCTGTCCTATTAGCCCTTCTAATAGGTATGGAGTAGTACCTCAGAATCATTCTAATTTGCATTTCTCTGATCAATAGTGAGTTAGAGCATTTTTTCATATGACTGTAGATAGCTTTGATTACCTTATCTGAAAGCCGATCATGTCTTTTGATCATTTATCAATTGGGGAATGGCTCTTATGTTTATAAATTTGACTCAGTTCTCCATATGTTTGAGAAATGAGGCCTTTATCGGAGAAACTCGCTTCAATTTTTTTTCACAGTTACTGTTGCTAACTCTGTTTCCCTTCACCTTATTCACCCCCTGCCAGTTTATTCTATTCTCTCTCTCCTTTCACCCTGCCCCTCCTCAAAAGTGTTTTGTTTCTGACTACCCCCCTCCCCAGTCTGCCCTCCCTTCTTTCACTCCTCCTCCCCTCCTACTTTCCTGTAGGGTAAGATAGATTTCTATATCCAATTGAATGTGTATGCTATTCCTTCTTTGAGACAATTCTGATGAAGGTAAGGTTCACTGATGCCCCCTTACCTCCCCCTCTTCCCTTCCACTGTAAAAGCTTTTTCTTACCTCTTTTATGTGAGATAATTTACTCCATTTTACCTCTCCCTTTCTCTTTCTCCAAGTGCATTCCTCTCTCACCCCTTAATTTTTTTTGTCTCTTTTACCAAGCTGTTGACTCTTTTTTCATGATTTTCTGGATCACTCTCATTTCTCTTCCCAATTTTTCCTCTACCTCTGTTATTTGATCTTCAAAATCCTTTTTGAGCTCCTCCATGGCTTGAGACCAATTCATATTTTTCTTGGAGGCTTTGGATGTAGGAACTTTGATTTTGCTGTCTTCTTATGAGTATGTGTTTTAATCTTCCTTGTCACCATAGTTACTTTCTATAGTCAGAATTTTTTTTGTGTTGTTTGCTCATATTCACAGCCTATTACTTGACTTTTAAGTCCTTGTTAAAGGAGGTCTCTGCTTCCAGTGTGGAGAGTTTACTGTTCCAAACTTCAGGGGTTTTGTGAAGCTGTTTTCAGAGATACATCTAGGCACCTGTAAGTTGTCAGTTCTTCCAAGGTGGTGTGATCCAGCAAGAGGTGTTTACTCCTCTCCTGGCTGTGCTCTGGTCTGTGAATGACCACAAGCACTCTTTTCTGCCTTGGAACTGTGAGGAGGGTCCCACCTCCACTGTGGCCACACACTTTGCTATGCTAGCGCTCCTCCTTGCCCTGGGACTGCCACCCAGATCCAAGTATGGGAAAAGCAACAGAATCCTACCTCAGGGCTAGCAAAAAGACCCCTGTAATCACCTTCTGACCAGTTGTTACCATCTGTTGGCTGAGAGCTCTGGAAGCAGCCCCTGTCACACTGCTACTGAAAATTCAGTCACTCCCAAGGCCTACTCCTGGTTTGCTGGGGCTAGGGCTATGCCAGCATGGCCTATGTTGGACCGCATTCCACTCTCACCCAGGTGCAACAGGCCTTTACTGCTGACTTGTAAGTTGTCTTTGGTATCTGTGGGCTGAGAGCTCTGGAAACTACCGCTGCTGCCAGTGATTCAGTCCCCTGAGGCCTGCTTCCTGTTCACTGGGGCTGGGTCTATGCTGGCACAGCCTGCACTGGACTGTGCTCTTTTCTCACCCTGGTGCAACAGACCTTTCCTGCCAACCTCCCAAGTTGTCTTGGGCTGGAAGTTTGTTTCACTCTATCTTTTTGTGGGTTCTGCTGCTCTAGAATTTGTTTAGAGTCATTTAAAAAAGATATTTAGAGGGTTTGGGGGGAGAGCTCAGGTGAGTCTCTGCCTTTACTCCACCATCTTAGCTCTGCCTCCCTACAATATATTTTAAATACATATGCAAACTTAATCCTAAAGATCATATTATTAAAAAATTAGAAGAGAAGATCATATTCATCTCACAACTATAAGGGAGAGACGTATTCTTTACTAAAAAAGAGATAGAGGCAATTACAAAAGATAAAATAGATAACTTTGAATACAAGAAGCTGAAAAGCTTCTGTACAGACAAATTGATATATTTAGGATAAAAAGGGAAGTGGTCAAATGGGGAAAATATCTTTATATTAAATTTCTCTGATCAGGATTTGGTATATAGATATATAAACAATTAATAAATATATATGACTAATAGCTATTCCCTAGTAAATAAGTGGTCAAAGGATATAAACAAATAGTTTTCAAAAGAGGAATTGCAAAGTGTTCACAACCACATAAAAGAATGATCCTAAATCACTAAATAATAAAGAAATGCAAATCAAAACAACCCCGAGGTTTCACCTCACACTACGCAAATTAGCAAACATGAACAAAATGGCAATAGTCAATGTTGGACGTGTGAAATAATAAGCACGCTAATATATTTTTGGTGGAGCTATGAAATGGAACAATCACCATGATAAACATTCTAAATTATGCAAATAAAATAACTCAAATGTCTGTATCCTTTGAACTAGAAACTCCATTACTGGGCTTATACCAAAAGGAAGTTGTCGATAAGAAGAAAGTCCTATATACATCAAAATATTTATAGTGGCATTTTTTTTGTGGTAGCAAAGAATTAGAAACAAAGTAGACACCCTTCAATTGGGTTATGGCTAAAAAATTTGGGGTACACAAATGTAATGTAATACCATTATGCCATAAGAAATGATATGCGTCATGGATACAGAGAAAGAATGAAAGATATACACAAACTGATACAGAATAAAGTAAGCAAAACTAAGAAAACAACATACACAATAACTACAATTATTTAAATGGAAAGAATAAACACTCCGTTAAATCAAAAGAGAATGTAATAAATTTATAAAGACGTTGAAGGACTCAAATGAAAAGATATGAGAAGACATCCCCAGCCGATCCCTTTGTAGAGAGGTCCACAGGTGCAACACGCTACACTTATTTTCAGACTTTTTCAGTGTATCAATCAGTTGTGCTTGTTATTTTCCTCTTCCAAAAAAAAAATACTATTTGTTAAATGAGATGACTCTTTGGGAGAGGGAAGGAGAGATAATAGAGATAACTCTAGGAATATGAGAAATAGAAGGCATCAATAAATCTTATTTAAAATTTTAAAAAAGATCCCAAAGAGAAAATTGGGGCATGTTCTTATTAGAGAGAGTAGAGACCTTTGGTTGGCTCCCTTCTTTAATGACAGCAGTCCAGGGGACAAGCAAGTTGTTGTTTTTTTTAAATTTTTATTATTTCTATGGTTGAGGTGCTATAGTCTGTAGAATGCTGGTTCTGAAGTTGGGAAGACCTGTGTTCAAATCCAGCCTCAGACACTTACTAGCTGTGTGATCCTGGATGTGTCACTGGACCATTGTTTGCCTCAGTGTCCTCAGCTACAAAACGTGGGTAATGAGAGCACCTACCTTTCAGGATTACTTTGGGGTTCATATGAGATAATATCTGTAAAGCACTTAGCGTGGCACATGGCGCGTAGCGGTGTCAAGATACTGTTAGGAGACACCCTGCTAAGGCCCGGTCAGCAAGCTGTGTCCTGAGCCTGGCACAACGGCAATCCTTCGCACTCACCTTCTGGCAAAATCACATCATTCTTGCTTCACTTTGAGCAGTACCAGGTGTTTTCTGAGCTCAGACAAATTCTGCTTATGAAGCCCTGCTGTGAATCACATTTCTCACATTGTTGCTGTTATGCCTCATGGTCAGGACTACAACTCACCGTATAATCAATCATTGGTATAAGTATTGAGATCTCCCCACACTGCCTCCAGTTCCTCCAGCACATGTGTCTAATCTGCCTGTAAGCCATCTCCCTCACTTTGAAATTAAGCTCCTGTTTGATTCCTGACTCTCCTGTCTCTAGCATGCTCAGTTCAGTTCTGGCCACCCTCAGTTTAGAGGCTGGTTCAGTCCAGTTGCCATTAATTGGTGTCAGAAGTGGGACTAGACATGGAACTGGGCCACTGGATTCTCCAGTACCAGTAGGAATGGACTAGGGGCCACTGGAGATTTATTTCTCTGAAGTCTAACATACCTCATCTGATGAGTTTTCTGTCCTTTTTCCTGCTCCAATCCTCTGTGTTCCTGCCTGGATCAAGCTCACTATCCTTTGTAAGGAAATCTCCAGGGCCCCTCTGGTAATCCAGTTCATCTCAGATCACTCTGGTAAGGATATCCTTTCTTAAACTGCATACCTCTGTTAATTGGTCCCTCTGTTGTTTTTAAACTGAATGCCTCTGGCGTTTCTTAAAGTGCATGCCTCTGCAACTATGTGCCTCTGTATGGATTGTAACCGTGCACTTTGTTAACTGTGTCTGTATCTGTCTTGTCGTTTTGTCTGTGTTTCTGTCTTTGTAAAATGTAAAATGTCTGTGTCATGTTTGTGTTGTTAGTAAATTCTGTTACCTTGAAAGTTTTAAAATGTAGCCAGCCAGAAAAACTTCTAAGGGCTATAGCCAAAGGGTTTAGAACACTGGGAAAGATGAATGAACTTTCATATTTGAAGCGATTGTCCCAGTAAGCAGGACTAACTCCCACTTTAGGCTTTCTGAAGGAGATTAGGTTATAAGAAAAGAAAAAAAACAAAAACTTCAAGACACTTTGTTTTGTCATTTCAACATTGACCAAGTTGGAATTACAGAAATAAAGTCAGGTAATCAAAGTTGTAGAACTGCTAAAAACATCTTGGTAGATTAAGGAGTTTAGAGATTAATCATATTGCAGGAGAGAACTCCCGAGACTTTGGGATAATTCCAGGAACTCCCTCTCTTCTGAAATATCTTAGTAAGTTTTGGAGACCACTCTGTAGAATTTGTTTTAAGGAAAAATAAGAATTAAATTTTATAAAAGTTAAAAGTAGATGGCATTTTCCCTTGAAGGCTGATAGCTTCATTGTTCTAGGGCAATGAAGGAAGGTAGCTAGTTTGGAAGTAATCCTAGGGTGAAAAAAGAAAAAGAAATAGGCAAATAGTTTGCATTTTACAGCAACCTCTTGTTAACCCTTCCTTGACCATGCTTATGACTCCACTAGGTCGGAGACCCTCTCCTTCTTATTCTGTTAACATCTCATCTCAGATCAGATTCCCAAATACAAGTGTTAAAAAAAATGCTGGGAAGATGCCATCAGGAAAGCAGGGACTCACTTAGGCTCTCCCCCAAATCCCTCCAAACACCTGTAAAAAAACAGCTTTGAATTCTAGACCTACAGAACCCACAAAATAACAGAGGGAAGCAGGTCTCAAGCCCAAGATGGCCTGGATGGTCACTGGGAAGGGTCTATTGCACCAGAGTGCAGCCCAGTGTGGGCCACACCAGGGGCTGAGGAGATGGGGTAGAACAAGCTATAGGGCCCTGAATTACTGAGCTGTGGCAGATACCAAACTTCGGAACCCACGAACACCAAAGACAACTTAGCAGGTCAGTGGGAAAACTGCTGGATCAGGGTGAGAGGAGTATGTGGTCTGCCCCAGTCCTGGGGGCAGTGGTGGTGGTGCAGCATGATGGCTGCAAGAGCAGGAAGCTCCTGCAGCTGCTTCCAGAGCTCCAGCTGTGTTTGCTTCCAGCCCCAGGCCCAGTGGGAGGAATCAAACAGTGGATCAGAGTGGGAGTGCAGGGAGCACTTTGCTGGCATAGAGGCAGGGTTCTCTTGCTTTGCCCTGCTTAGATCTGGGTTGTGGTACTCATTGGTGATTCTGGGGGGAGGAGGAGCACTGGTGTGGCAGAGCTTGCTGTGTAGTAGTAGCTCTGAAAACAGCAGCACAACACCCCAAAGCTTGGGACAAAGCACTCGCCATCCTGAAGCCAGTTATACCCTGACAAAAACCTCAAGGGTCAAGTAGTTGGCTGGGAACATGGCCAGGCAGCAAAAATGACTCAGACTATTGAATCTTTTTTGGTGACAAAGATCAAAACATACAGCCAGAAGGAGTCAACAAAGTCAAAGAGCTCATATCAAAAGCCTCCAAGAAAAATATGAATTGGTCTCAGGCCATGGAGGAGCTCAAAAAAGATTTGGAAAGGCAAGTAAGATAAGTAAAGGAAAAATTGGGAAGAGAAATGAGAGTGATGCAAGAAAATCATGAAAAACAAGTCAATGACTTGCTAAAGGAGACCCAAGAAATACTGAAGAACACAACACCTTAAAAAATAGACTAACCCAAATGGCAAAAGAGCTCCAAAAAGCCAATGAGGAGAAGAATGCCTTAAAAGGCAGAATTAGCCAAATGGAAAAGGAGGTCCAAAAGACTACTGAAGAAAATACTACCTTAAAAATTAGAATGGAGCAAGTGGAAGCTAATGACTTTGTGAGAAATCAAGAAATTATAAAACAGAACCAAAAGAATGAAAAAATGGAAGACAGTGTGAAATATCTCATTGGAAAAACCACTGACCTGGAGAATAGATCCAGGAGAGATAACTTAAAAATTATTGGATTACCTGAAAGCCATGATCAAAAAAAGAGCCTAGACATCATCTTTCAAGAAATTATCAAGGAAAACTACCCTGAGAGTCTAGAACCAGAGGGTAAAATAGAAATTGAAAGAATCCACTGATTATCTCTTGAAAAAGATCCCAAGAAGAAAATTCCTAGGAATATTATCGCCAAATTACAGAGTTCCCAGATCAAGGAGAAAATACTGCAAGCAGCCAGAAAAAAACAATTTGAGTATTGTGGAAACACAATAAGGATAATACAAGATCTAGTAGCTTCTACATTAAGGGATTGAAGGGCTTGAAATATGATATTCCGGAAGTCAAAGGAGCTAGGATTAAAACTAAGAATCACCTACCCAGCAAAAATGAGTATAACACTCCAGGACAAAATATGGATTTTCAATAAAATAGAGGACTTCCAAGCATTCTTGAAAAAGAAAAAACCAGAGCTGAATAGAAAATTTGACTTTCAAATACAAGAATCAAGAGAAGCATGAAAAGGTAAACAGGAAAGAGAAATCATAAGGCACTGACTAAAGTTAACTGTTTTGGTTACATTCCTACATGGAAAGATGATACTTGTAACTCATGAAACATTTCTAAGTATAAGAGTAGTTAAAGGGAATATACATACATACACACATATATACATATACATATATATCTATATATATAGACAAAGGGCACAGGGTGAGTTGAATATGAAGGGATGATATCTAAAAACAAATAAATACAATTAAGGGGTAAGAGAGAAATATATTGGGAAGAGAAAGGGGGAGATAGAATGGGGTAAATTATCTCACATAAAAGTGGCAAGAAAAAGTAGTTCTATTAGAAGGGAAGAGGAGGCAGGTGAAAGGGAATGAATGAATCTTGCTCTCATCAGACTTGACTTAAGGAGGGAATAACATACACACTCAATTGGGTATCTTACCATACAGGAAAGTAGGAGGGGAAGGGGATGAGAGGGGATGATAGAAAGGAGGGCAGAACGGGGAAGGAGGTAATCAAAAGCAAACACTTTTGAGAAGGGCCAGGGTCAAGGAGATAAAATTGAATAAAGGGGGACAGGATAGGCTGGAGGGAAATGTAATTAGTCTTTCACAATGTGACTGTTTTGGAAGTGTTTTTCATAATGATACATGTGTGGCCTATGTTGAATTGCTTGCCTTCTCAAGGAGGGTGGGTGGGGAGGAAAGAAGGGAGAAAATTGGAACTCAATGTTCTAAAAACAAATGCTCAAAAGAAAGTTGGGTTTTTTTTTGCAACTGGGAAGTAAGATATACGAGCAATGGGGTATAGGAATCTATCTTGCCCTACAAGAAAGTAAAGGGAAAGGTGATGAAAGGGGGAAGTGGGGTGAGACAGAAGGGAGGGCAGACTGGGGAAAAGGGCAATCAGAATATATGCCATCTTGGGGTGGGGGGAAGATAGAAATGGCAAGAAAATTTGTAACTCAAAATCTTGTGGAAATCAATGCTGAAAACTAAGAAACACTAAATAAAGAAATAGAAAGAGAAAAAATGCTGGAAAAGTGTAGGGAAGCTTGAGTTACACTATCTCTGCTCCAGTTTCTTGATCTGTAAAGAGAAAAAATAATAAAGAGAAAAATAATAATGGTACTTGCCTCCTAGGGTTGTTGTGAGATCAAAATAACATAGTGATTGTAAAGCACTTAACACAGTGACTAGCACATGCTAAGCACTACATTATTATTATTTCTTTAATTGAATGTAATTGCTCCATGCCTTATAACTTTAAAGTGGTTTTAAAATACCAAAGGTACTAAGATTGATGATTTTTATATGCAATAATTTGGAAATGCTATTGATGTCCTCTGAAGTTTTGCTTCATGTTTTATATACATGATATTGTTTGTGTAATTATTGCATTTCTAAATTCTCTTATATTTTGAAATTTGGAGACTATTGTAACAGAAATGCTGTTAGACAGAACAACTTTTTAATTTGTATGCTGTTGCACATGAATTGGGCTTTTAAAAGGATGTGATTTAAAAAATAGATATTTGAAAATTTTTAAATATGTAATTATGTATATTTGTTATAAAAGAGATAAAAATAAGTTTAAAATAGCAAATTTTTATTTGAAAATTCTTGACTATTATGAAAATGTATAGAGTAGTTTAAAGATGTAGCTTCAACTATCAGGCATTTGCTGTATGTATGAAGCCCCAGAATATGGTTAGTTTTAATTTATAAGTAAAAGATTAATGAAATGTTAACTGTTAGGGAAACATCAGGAAAGATATTCAAACTCTAAGTTGTGAAATTTTGCTATTTAAGGTAAAAATTCTCAGTACTGTAATTTACTATTGCTTTGAGTTTTGATTGAAAGAATAGTTATCTGAATTGTCACGAAGCCAATGGTAGAAAATGGTACATGTTGCAGTCTGGGAACTCCCAAAGGTGGATATCTGTTCCTGGAAAAAGTTTTGGGGATGACTTTGGCTTGGCTCAAGGTAGGATACTCCTGATTCTATTTCCCCATTGTGTTATTTCCTTTCTGAAAAGGAAACTTCCAAACCTGATTAATCCTGAACCTTGCTTTTGACGCTCTGTGAGCATACGATTGGCTGTCAGATAAGACTCATACCTGGAATCAGAGTTAAGGGAGTTTTTCCCCCCATTATGATATATGACAGTATTATAACTATATCCTTCTTTTTCTTTTTGTAGCAAATTTCTATAATCGAGAAGTTTTGTAAGTGCAATACTAAATCTATTATTGATATTGGAATATTTCTGAGTTACTATAATGGGATGCAGGTATGAACAACTTACAATTTTAATCTGTATTTGTGGTCAAATTATAATATAAGGATGATACCCCCGAAGGGGAAATGATTAGACACATAAGACAAAGATGTAATGTAAGAGTTTTCTAAACGGATGGAATAGTAAATTTTGAGAAAGCAACAGGATTATATGATTGGCTTCCAAATTTATCTATCATGGAAATTCAGGCTTTAAATATGTTTTAGTAATAAGTTCTCAAAACTGGATTAAGAACTTTACACATAAATTGTATTTATACAGGTAAAGAAAGTGAAATTATTTTCCCATTTTTGAAGTGTCTGATAATTTTAAAAGACTTAAGAGCTCATTTTACAGTTGGACTCTCATATTTTTTAAAAAGATTCTTGTATCAGGTATAGGATTTAGGTAAGGATAGAAACAGCTGAAATTATCTGAAGTTTCAAAATTGGAGAACCAAATTTAAGTGATTGTACTAAATTATCTAGGAACCCCTAGATTTGGAACCAAAGAAGCAGAACCCCCTTTAGAGCCATCCTAAGAATACAGCCTATTGTCCAAGAAAAGATTTCTAGGGATCAGATAACTACATGAGACATCTGGGACTCAAGATGTGCTGATTAAATGGTCATTGAAAATGAGTTACTAGGATCCAAGGGGACTTGATGTTAGTTAACATTGGTAGTACCATTTTATTGCTTTGGTCTTTTGTTTCAAGATGTTTATGTTTATCTGGTGTGTGACCTTTTGGTTACCTTGGTGACATGCAAATCTCCCTTCTCAAAACTATTCCACTGTGAGCCCTCTAAGTACTTTGATCTGTAATGTGACATTAATGTGACCTAACTTAATGTAAATATAATAATGAATTTATGAAAAACTTTATTGCATTGTTTGAAACCAACCCTGCATGGCTGAGAAACTGGGCCATCTCTATATGACCTATGCTATGCTGACCAGAAACTCAGATCCAAAGATTGATGCAAGGAGTTTTCTCTAAGGGCCCCTATCACGTCCTTCTGACTGCTCCCACAGTTGTCAAACTTGTGGGTATGGACTCCTGAAGAAAGCCCCTGCTCCTGAGTGGATGGCAGAACCTTCTGAGGACCTGAAGGTTCATATAGCATGGACCCAGACAAGATAGCGGTCCCGAGATTCTGGACGAGGGCCGAGTATACTAACCTAGGGTTTTTTCCTCTTCCTTTTGGTTATGTACCCAACCACCAAGGCCCTGATTCAAGTGTGTGTTGGCATTTTCTCCCTCTACAATCTTGCCCCCCCTCCCTTTTCTGCTTGTAAACAAACAATGGCTAGCAATGATACCTGGGACATACTTCCCCAATAGGTCTCCTCAAGGAACTGACCTCCTGAGATAAAAATACTTGTCCTGGCCTGACTGGCCTCCCATGACATGGTGACTTATCCTTGCCTCTCTTTTATTGGCCCGAAGGGTAGGGGTTCTTTCAGATCCCCTCCCTTTGGCCAAAATTGGGAAAGGTCAAGCTATTAGGAGACACCCTGTTTTCCAGAGCTAAGGCCCAGCAAACAAGTTGTGCCTTGAGTTTGGGGTAACAACATTCTTTTGTGCTCACCCTCTGGCAAAATCACATTATTATCATATTTCTTTGACCAGTGCCAGGTGGTCTCAGAGCTCAGACAAGCACCAGAAAAGCTTGGACAAGTTCTGGTCATAAAGCAAATGGCATATAAACTGCTATGAATCAAACTTGTCACATGGTTGCTGTTACCCCTCTTTGTCAGGGCTACAGCTCACTGCTCAACCACTGGAGTAAGTATTGAGATCTCCCCCATTAGGGGTAGGTCCCTGGCACGTGGGTCTAATTTGCCTCCTTGCTTACAAGCCATTTCCCTCACTTTGAAATTAAAATTCTGTTTGATTCCTGACTCTTCTGTCTCTAGTCTGCTCTGTTTGGCTCTGGCCATCAACAGGTTAGAGGCCAATTTGGTCCAGTTGACATTAAACACTTAATAAATGCTTCTTTCTGTCCTTCCTTTTTTCCCCTTCCAATATGCAATGGCTTAAGGATGAGCCAAATTGCTTCGAGATGCTCTCATGGTAAAAGATCAGGTCTTAGACTGGCTTAATTAGTATACCAAGTAAAGAATGAAAGAAGATTGACTATGTGTGAATTTCCAGATTCCTGGTGTCTAGAGTCTATGTAAATAATATATTACCTTGCTATAAATATTAACTCTACAACAGTTTAGATCTTTAAACAAATTAACAAGGAGCTAGAGTAAATGGAGAGAGTCTGTTCCTAATGATCTTTTTTTAAACACTTGTCTTCAGATACTTAGGGCCCCGAAGGGAACTCCTGAAATGTCATGTCATCCTCAAGATACTGGTCGACAATGTGGAGCAGTCTGCAAAAGTCAGAAAGAAATACATTTCACCAATTTTATTCTTTTTAAACAGCTACATAAATTAGCATCAGCCCACAGATGCAGAGGCCTTAAAATATTCTGTGAGCAAATTAAAAGTATAGTAAAAGAGGAGCATTAGGGCTGTCATTCTCCAGTGGGATAGGTGCTTCATTTCTATAACCCTAGGAAGTCTATTCCCTTTCCCACATTATATAGCCTTTCAAATACTCGAAAACAGCTATCACATTCTTCCTAAATCTCCTCCAAGCCAAACATCTCTAATTCCTTTTTTCTAACTCTTCTTTCAATTATCATGCATTTATTTTTTCCTCCCTTCCTCAATGAAAACAAAAATTTTAAAAATCAGTCAATGTACATTTCTTAAACTCCTACACTATACTAAGTGCTAGGATGCAAATAGAGGCCAGAAAGGCAGAAAGACAATAGGGTATGATCAGATAAGGGAATTTTAGAATTCTTGAAAACAAAAAAAACAAACTATAACAAATAAGCATGGTCAAGCACAACAAATTCTCATACTGACCTTGTTTGAAAATGTGGTACATTCTGCACATTCTATCAGGAGGCAGGTGACATTCATCATCAGTCTCCTGGAATCATGACTGACCATTGCACTGATCAAAATTATTGAATCTTTCAAAATTGTTCATTTTTACGCAAATAGAGGCCAGAAAGGCAGAAAGACAATAGGGTATGATCAGATAAGGGAATTTTAGAATTCTTGAAAACAAAAAAAACAAACTATAACAAATAATCATGGTCAAGCACAACAAATTCTCATACTGACCTTGTTTGAAAATGTGGTACATTCTGCACATTCTATCAGGAGGCAGGTGGCATTCATCATCAGTCTCCTGGAATCATGACTGACCATTGCACTGATCAAAATTATTGAATCTTTCAAAATTTTTCATTTTTACAATGCTGATGTTATACTGGAAATAGTTCTAGTTCTACTCACATCACTCTGTGCCTGTTCTCTAAAATCATCTTCCTTCGTTTCTTACAGATCAATTGTATTCCATTATATTCATAGAACCATTATTCATTCAGTCATTTCCCAACTGGTGGACACCCTCTTAGTTTTAAGTTATCTGTGACAACAAAAAGAGCTGCTATAAATATTTTTGTGCTTTCCTCTTTCCTGATCATCTTTAAGCATAGGCTTATGAGCCGTGTTGCTGGATATTTCCAGTTTCTATAACCAACTCTCACAAGATGAACTGGAAGCCCTTCACCCTCCTGGTTGCCCTTTCCTGGAAGGACTCCAGTTTATCAATGCTCTTCCTAGAACTTCCAGCTTCCAGATGTAGTCTAACCCAGGGCACAGCATGAAGCAGGCCTATAGCCTCCTTTGTCTTGCACTGAATCCTAGAATGTTTACACAGTTTCCTTAATTAAATCCAGTTACTTTGACGTGCAGAGAGAAAATCATGTCATTTGGTGATATCATCATGAATCCTGTAAACCTGAATCTCTTGCTTGTCATGAAGGGACTGCCATATTGGAGTCTTAGAAATTCCACTGTTTCTAATCCAGCTCTGGATTCTACCTTCCCCATTCCACATAAAATCATCCCCACTTTCTTTCACTACCCAGAAGAGCCCATAGCTGGCTCTTGATACCTCTGACAATTCCCAATTGTGAGAACACTAACTAAAACATACAGGAGGTTCAGAGCCGTTTCTAATATCTTCCCTATCCTATGTTTTAAAAGAGGAGGGCAAAAAGAGGAGCATTTATTAAGCACCAGGCCCTGTGCTAAGCACTGTTACAAATATCATTTCAATGGATCCTCAAAACAACTCTGTGAGATACATGCTATTAGCACGTATTTTACAGTTGAAGAAACTAAGGCAAACAAAGGTTAAGTGACTTGTCCAGGGTCACACAGCTATTAAGCATCTAAGGCTGGATATGAATTCAGGTCTTCTGTATTTCAGGCCAAGCACCCTGTCCATGGTGCTGGTGGTTACTCTTTCCCTGCTTAGCTCAATGGCTCAAGCTGGTCTTGTCAGTCCGAACAATTCAGAGGCCTTTCCTGTGATTTCTGTTTTCATTTGTTTGAGGAACTGAAGTTCAAATATACTTAGGACTTTCTGGCTCCCATTTTGACCTTTTCTAGGCAATGGTTTCCAAATGGTGATGGCGGATTATAGTAGCCTGCAACCCTTCCCTCCTTGTGACATTTCTGTTCCATGTCCTTTGCAAGAAGAGGGAGAAAATAGACAAATGAAACAAATCCCAGAGGAAGTAAACATAAAATTTGAACTTGAGTATTGCCTGTGAATAAATGGAGAGCTAGATGTGTCACCCATTGAAACAGTTCATCAGTCTTTCTACCCTGAACAGGAATAGCAGCAAATAGATAAGGAACTAGGGCTGGAACTAAATAGGTCCCACTTGGGCAATTATGCAGCACCTTAAATGATCACAGGCTGCTCCTTAGCACAAAAGCCCGTCTTTTAGTCTTATTTTTATTGACATATTTTGTTTTTAAACCATCTCCTCTTCCAAGTACCTCTCCCTGTTCTCCTCTCCACCTTTGCATCGAGGATTTTTAAAAGGAAGGAGAAAAGTTGTTCAGGCAAACCAATCGATGCATCGTTTGTGTCTGCCGGTATATACAGCATTCCACACACATAGTCCTTTCTCTACTCCTACCAAGACAAGAGGGACAAAGTACTTTACAGTCCTTTAATCCTCACAGCAATCTTGTCAGTGGATGCTATTTTGTCTCCATTTGACAGATGAAAAAACTGAGGTTGAGAGAGGTTAAATGGCTTGCCCAGGGTCAAGCAAGGCAAGATAAGAAAGAGGGAGGAAGGAAAGGAAAGGAAAGGAAGGAAAGGAATGGAAATGAAAGGAAAGGAAAGGAAAGTAAAGTATAGGAGGAAAGGAAAGGAAAGGAAAGGAAAGGAAAGGAAAGAAAGGGAAAGGAAGGGAAAGGAAAGGAAAAGGAAAGGAAAGGAAAGGAAGGAAAGGAAAGGAAGGAAAGGAAAGGAAAGGAAAGGAAAGGAAAGGAAAGGAAAGGAAAGGAAAGGAAAGGAAAGGAAAGGAAAGGAAGAGAAGAGAAAAGGAAAGGAAAGGAAAGGAAAAAGGAAAGGAAAGGAAAGGAAAGGGGAAAAGGAAAGGAAAGGAAAGGGGAAAAGGAAAGGAAAGGAAAGGAAAGGAAAGTAAAGAAAACGAAAGTAAAAAAAAGCAAAACGCAAAGGAAACGAAAGGAAAGGAAAGGAAAGGAAAGGAAAGGAAAGGAAAGGAAAGGAAAGGAAGGGAAAGGAAAGGAAAGGAAAGGAAGAGAGGGAGGAAGAAAGATAAGAGAAAGAGGGAGGAAAGAAGGAAGGAAGGAAGGAAGGGAGAGAGGGAGGGAGGCAGGGAGGGAAGAAGAAATGGAGGGATAAGAGAAGGAGGATTGAAGGAAGGAAGAGAGAAAGAGAAGGAAAGAAGGAAGAAGGAACAAAGAGAGGAACAGGGGGAAAGAGGGAGGGATAAAGAAATAAAGGAGGAAAGAAAGAATGGAAGGAAGGAGGGAAGAACAGGAAGGCTTCTTGATTGGGTTATGCAAGTAAGTCATAGGTATGTGAACTAGGACTAGAATACATTTTCATTTCCTACAAATATAATTATGTCTCTCCTCCTATCTCATAGCCTGGATATGATCCCTGAGAATATCCCAGGAGCCACAACAGATTTAAAGAGTTAGAGAGATAAGTGCCTCTGTGTCAGTGTGACCTTGCATGGGTATAATCCTCCACAAGAGCCTCCTCAGGCCACCTCATGACCACATGAAAGTGACAATGGGCTGGAGTGTCCACCTTGGAAATCACATGATACTTGTATGTCAATACTTTAAGGATCTGTGATTTCACTGGTATGCAAAATCTCTCTCATGATGTAGATTAAAACGCACACCCCCACGCCTTAAAAGGCAGGTGGTCTTTGGATGTTGCCATAGCCAAAATAGTCCGTGACCTATGGACAAACAGGCTAGTAACCTAGGAATGATCTCTCCATGCATTTTTACTGGGCTGGTCCTTGAATTCATGTTCTTTGCAGGTCCAAACTCCAAGACTTTCTGGCCTGCTAGGAAATGCTTGTGGTTGTGTGCTGCTGATATGGCCTTGGAGAGCCCTTTGAAGATTACATAATCCTTAAGTAAGGATTAGCGGCCCCCATTTATATTTGAGTTTGATACCACTTATGTAGTCCATGCCCTTCATTTTGCAGAGGAGGAAATTGAGGAACAGAGAACCAGAGTGATCTGTCACACAGGTTTCCAGTGGAAGAGTCAGGATTTGAACCTAGGTTGTCAGGCATCTAGGTAACTGGGTCTAGAGTCAGCAGTGTCTGAGTCTGAACCCAGCCTCAGACACTTACTAGCTGTGTGACCCTGGGCAAGTTATTTAAATTTTAAATTAAAAAAATCAAAATTTAAAATTTACATTTAACATTTTTAATTTTAAAATTAAGAATTTACATTAAAATTTTTAATTTTAAAATTAAAAATTTAAACAGAAATATTAATACCACTGACCTTCTAGGTTGTTGTGAAGATCAAATGAAATACCTATAAGATTCTTAGCACAGTGCCTGTCACATAGTAGGACCTTAATAAATGCTCATTTTGGTCCTTCCCATCCACTGACTCTAAACATTACAATCTTTCTACTATACTACAGTATGCCTCACCATTTGTTCTACTTATTTAGCTCTCACAGCTGATTTAAAAAAGGAATAGATGTGGGGAATGGATTGACAAATTGTGAAACATAAATACAATGGAGCATTGCTGTGCTATAAAAAATGGTGATTATGATAAATACAGAGAAAACACGGGAAGACATTAATGGATGCAAAGAAAAGTAAGCAGAATCTGGAAAACAATATATATAGCCATTATGACAATGTAAATGGAAAGAAAAACCATAACAATACAACTGAAATTGAATACTATGAAATTATAACGGTGAGATATGAGAAGGCCCCTGGCCCCATTTCTTTGAAGAAAGGAGTAGGGAAGCCATGCATGCGAAACAGTGCATATAATAGAAAACTTTTTCAATATGTTGATTAGTTTTGCTAAATTGTTTTTTCTCCCCTTTTAAAATTCTTTATTATAAGGAATGGTTCCCACGTATAGTGAAAAAAAGAGAAGATACCTTGGGATATGTAGGGAATGTAAATGAAAGATTTCAATTGAACAATTTTTTTTAAAAAAAGGAAGGGAACAATCATTGAATGATAATGATGTGTTTTTATAGGATTTGGTATCAGAAGACCCGGGTTCAAATCTAGATCGTGAAGCTTATCTGTGTGATCTTGGGCACATTTTCATGATTTCATCGGAAAGAAAAGGGAGCGGGGATCCTTCCTGTTCTTCGTCTATGGTTCTTTGAGCCTAGGAACAGCTGACTTAAATTCATATCAAAACTTTGCTATTTACAACCTTTATCAAGTTACTTAAGGAAGTAACTTAGTAACTCAGTTTTATCATCTTAATAGTAATTATTATTATTTTAAAGGTTGGAGAAGATGGTCCCTTATAGTCCCTTTCAACTCTAAATGATCTTATAGACAATCAATGTCCATGAACTGTTTTACATAAATTATTTTGCAAACTTTCCTTGACAGATTGAAATAATGAACTCAATCTAGTGAAGCAATTTTTCTGTTTCTGGTGCTTAAGAGAACAAACAGGCAAGAGGACAAGGGTTTTGGTTTGGTTTGGTTTGGGGTTTTTTGTTTTTTGGGGTTTTCCCCCCTTTGGTTTTCTTTACTGCTGTTACCTGGAAAGGATTGTTTTGTCTCTTATCTCACGGAATAAAAACAAAAAAAATTAAAAATAAAAATAAATGGCCATATTAAGTTTCAAAAAGGGGTGTGGGGGAAGTTGTGTTTAAAATACATGTTAGAAGAAACTGGATTCACTTTGCTGCCCATTTGAGTTTTAAGAGGATTACCAGGCCAGGCTAATCTAGCAGTCTGTGAATGTCATTTGAGTTAAAGATTATCAAGTCTCTGGTGCATCCAGGAAATTGAACTCTTGTTTCAATGGCTCACTTCAGCGAGCTGTTGCAGACAAAAGAAACCAGTATAAGGAAAGCTTCCCAGACCATAAGTAATATATTACAGTTAGTCTGATTTTGAGAAATGACACATTCTGGCTTCAATTCCTTAAGAAGCCTTAGTGTGTGAGCTTCAGGTCACCAACTAATGCTAACGTCTTCTTGCTTGTGTGATGCCATGGTATAACAAGGTCCTTGCATAACATCCTTATCACTTGGGATATTCTTTACGAAGTTTTCAGAAAATTACAGACATTGAGATAGGCTTGCTTTTTCTCTCTGACTTTATTAGGTATAGTCTTATGGTTCGTAGCTGTTATTTTTTTAACTTTTATGAACGTATATTTTTTGCATCATTTTGATTTCCTAAAAGACTCACCAAAACCCATCAAATCCTCCCTTATAACAAGAAAACTAGTACAATGAGTCAGGCAACATATTCATCATTCCATACTCATATCACTCTCTCTCTTTCCTCCCCAAAGGAGGTAAGTGTGTTTTATCACACTTTATCATACTATTCTTCTAGGACCAAGTTTGGTTATTTCATTTTACCACAGATCAATCAGTCTCAAGCATTTAATTAAGATCCATTGTCTTATCTTCTTGTAGTCATTATAGATACTATCATGGTTCTACATCCTTTGCTCTGCATCAGCTTATATCTGTCTTCCTATGTTTTCCTGAATTCTTCATATTCACCATTTCCTGATGGACAATGATATTTCATTACATTCCTATACCTCCACTTGTTTAGTTGTTTCCCAATCATTGTACAAAGACTTTGTTTCTAATACTTACATTTAGGACACCTTAATGACTTTTCTCACATAATTCCAAATTGTTTTCCAGAATAAATGGACCAGTTCACAAGTCTTTCCTATGATCCTTACAACACTGTTTCTATCTTTTATCATCTTTACCAATTTCAGACTGAAATATTAAGTTTGTTATATACACAATAAAATAGAATCTTCTCACTTATAAAGGATCAAATGAAATAAAATTTGTAAAGCCTTTTAGCACAGTGTCATGTACATTCGTACATTCTTGTTCTTTCCCCAACAACAAGAAGGGATCTTAGAGGTCATTTAGTCTAATACTCTCATTTTACAGAAGATGAAACATTCATTGAGTTTAAATGAAACAGCAAGGTCATATAGGTAGGAAGTAAAAGAGCTGAGATTTGAACTCAGGTTCTCTTGCCTCCATATACAGTGGTCTTTTGACTGTATCATGCTGCTGCTTTGCTTATATATTTTCTTAATTTGAAGGAATGCCAATCTGTGATTTGATTGGAATTCCGGTGTGGAACCTTGATCTACCACCACAATTCCACAATTCATCTGTATCATTTGTAACTTATATTATTTAAAAATTGAATTGAAAGTGGGGATGAAGAGGGGACCTGGAAGAGGAGTTTATGGGATGCTTTATGAAAGATTTTTTTTATCAGCATAAAACCTTAAGCTAGTCTTGATCATGGCGAAAAGAGTATCCCAGAATCCTACCTAGAGCTGAAAAGAACCTTGGACAACATCTAAGTCTTACCCTTCTTATCCCCCACTCCAATTTTACAGGGTTACTTTTCTTGTTTCAGCTGAAGTGACTTGCCCATGGTTCCATGGTCCCATGGTCCCATGTTAATACATGTCAGAGACAGAACTTGAACCTACACCTTCCTGATTGTAAGTGTGACCTATCTACTACAGTACAATATCTTGCCCCCCTTCAACAATGAGAAATAGAAAGGTGAAAGGCTTTTTTTAACAGATTTTTTTGATGTATAGTCATTTCTGGAAAAAGACCTCCCCCTGCCAGATTTCAAATTGAAACTAGATGTGGAGTTGGGAGGACCTAAGTTCAAATCCTGCCTCAGAACTGTGTGAGAATGGCAAATCACTTCACCTCTTAGACCTCACATTTCCTCATCTTTAAACTAAGGATGTGAACTGGCCAAGGAGTCAGGAAGACCTGCGTTTAAATATCACCTCGGACAGAAACAGATTGTATAGCCCCGGCAAGTCACAACCTCTCAATGCTCCCCACCCCAAGTATAGAGGGGGCACTGGTCTTGTGCAAAAAAGTGATAATGACAGTTACTATGCCCAGCTCACAAAGTTATTGTGAAGGAAACTTTGTAAACCTTAGCACGCTAATGTGTTATTCGTACGCTTTGACACAGTCATTTCATTACTGTAACCACACCCTAAGGGTATTATTAAAAAGGGAAAAGACCTATGGTACAAAAACCACTTACAAGCATCTTTTTTCATAAAAGCAAAGAAAACAAAACTCAAAACAACCCCATACAATTGGGGATGGCTCAACAAATCGGTGTATGAACACTGTAGGATATTATAGCACCAGAATAAATGGCATCTAGGAAGAATGCAAAAAAAACATGGAGAAATTTATCCAAGTGATATAGAAGGAAGAAAAGAGAATCAGAGCAATAATATAAACACTTACTGGGAAAAGGCAAAAAAATTAAAAAGCAACAGAAAAAAATAGCAGAAGAAAGAGGTCAGGAGGGACCTAGACGTTTTTGCTATAATTTTGTTAATGTTATTAAACATTTTCAAAAAAACAAAAACAAATTGTAGATCATTTGGAATATATTGTTTTGTGTATGATCTTTTTAATTTTGTTACTTTGAATGTTTTTATTGATGGTTATTAAATAAAAATTAAAAAGAAATTAGAACAGCCACCGGTTTCATCAATAATAATAAATATTCTGAGTATTTAACACGAACATGGCCTTGTATTAAATGTTCCCTGGGTTTTACAGAGTATGAAGCATGTGGAATCTCTGCGCTTGAAGAGTTTAGAACAACAGTGATAATGATAATAAACAAGATATGACTTATATCAGTTAATCAAGTGATTGCCGAAGCTTTGTGCTAATTGCTTAAACTCTCAACTTCCCACTCTGGAGGGCTTTTGGTAGTTAGAGGGAGCTTAGATAAGTGGGTCAAATAGCTCCAAAACCCTGACACACTGAATAGACACCCCACCCCAACCCACCCCACCTTTCCCTACCTTGTTCCCCCTCCAAATTTCAGAGGAGGGTTTGTAGCCCAAATAGCCCTGACATGTACAGGTAGACTAGACACACTTCAGCTGAGTTAAAAGGGAAACTAGGAATTCTAAGAAGCAGGAGTGAGAAGGGTGATCCTTCTGTTGCAGTTTGAGGTGCTAGGAACCCGGAAATGTAAGGGTATGGGGGTCTGCCTGGAAAGAATTCAGTCACTCAAGCCTTCTTTCAGTCAAAGTAGCGAGGTTTATTGTAATACCAGTATGGTGTTGACATATATATGTGTGTGTGTGTGTGTGTGTGTGTGTGTGTGTATATATATATATAATATTATATATGGTAAATCTTCTCCTTCCTTGAGATAAGACTGTTTATTGTAATGCCAACCAATAGGAGCAAGGGAATCACAACTTAATGGGGTGAGAATGATAGTATTATATGAAAAAAGACTGTGAGAAGATTTGGATGGGATTAAGGAGTGGTAAATAGTTGGGGGGGGGGGGGTCCAGGTGCAAACAGTAAAAGGAGCTGAGTGGTTTGGGCTGGGTCAGAGAGCCACAATGAAAAGACTATTGAGTATCTAGGTGGGTTGGGGATGTGCCAGATGCCTCTGGTGAGCCACCATGAACTGGGCTGCTTTCAAAAACATGTTTTTTTCCTTTTAGGAGTCCAGGTCCAATCATCCTATCAATTCCATGTATGGGGGCCAGCCAATACAAAGGTACTAAAACTGGAATTAAGTGTCATGTGTAAGGACTAGCAAGGACAATTTGGCTGGACCAAAGAGTGTGTAAAGGGGAGTAAGGTATAAGGCTGGAAAGGGAGGTTAAGACTGGGCTGTGAGCGATTTTGAATGCTGAAGGAGTTTTTTATATTTGGTCCTAAAAGTAATAGGGAACCTCAGGAATTCAGTGAGTGGGTATAAGGTGAGGCAGAGGCCTAGATTACTTGTGCTAAACACTAATTAGATTTATCCTTCTCAATGCATGAAATCAAACTTTATTAATCAAAACATGCAAATGATACTCCAATACAACCCACCCATACCCACTACCAACCACCCTCCACCCTCTGTCCTGCCATTTTAAGGTTTCTTTCTTACCAGAGTAGAGGAGGTTCCCTTCCTGCCTAGTCTCCCTCCACCCTGGTCTTCAGGTCAGTCTCTAAATCTCCATCGGCCAATGAGCACTGCCCTCCAGTCCCATGGACTTGCTCAAATCTCAAGTGTGGGGAGAGGAGGAACCAGACCTACTTATCTACTTAGGAACAGACGGGGTTCCCAGGTGGGTTTTTTTCCTTTTAGCCAAAGTTGTTCACCACATAATTTGACTGATAGTTTACCTCAAAATTACTGGTAAAATTATTTATATTTCTCATTGGTGGTTTGTATTACTGGAGGGTCTACATACGTTTATCAATCATTTTTAAGAACACACATATACAAGAATACACATCATATCACACATGTGCCCATTATATTATTGCAAAACAATTTATGGAAAAGCATCTTAACCAAGACAGCTCAATCACAAAATGGAGGTGTAAAACAAAATAGAATGAGTTATGTTAAGTTGACAAACTATCTTATTAAGGTAAAGAACTTAACTCTCCCTACAATTGACAAGTGACATGTGAGCTAGGTGGCTCAGCTGATAGAGTGGAGTACTTAGAGTTGGTGAGACCCAGAGTTCAATTTGGCCTTGGATGCGTGTTAGCTGTGTGACCCTGGACAAGTCTCTTAACTTTTGTCTGCCTCAGTTTCCCCACCTGTAAAATGGAAATAAGAATAACATCTATCTCTCAGGGACATCATGAGGATCATATCTGTAAAGCATTTTGTAAACCCTAAAGCACTATATAAAGGATAGCTATTGTTGTTATCTTTACCATGGGAAAGTCACTCCCCATTCAAAATATTTCTGGTGTGGGTACAGAAGTGAGTCCAGAACAATGCATACTCCTTGAAAACAGGAATATTTTTGTTTATGTCTTTTTATGCCTAGAATCTAGCACAGTGCCTAGAACTTTGTAGTTGTTTAATAAGTGTTTGTGGAATTGGATTATACTCAATTAATTTGTATTTAGTTTGCGTGCATTGTACTATACGGAGCATCAGAGATATAACAATGAAATAATCTGGTTCACTGCCTTTAGGAGTTTATAAAAGCAGGGAGATGTCATGTATGTGCACAAACATCTGTACTACATTTAAGAATGTGATAGGGGCCAACGAGGAATGAGAGACTGAAGAAAGAATCATTGCCAGCCAAGAGGAGCCTACACTGTCCTAGGAACTGGAGATACAAATACAAAAGTGGGGTGGTTCCTGCTCTCAAGGAAACAACACATATGTGACTACATATATGGTCATGGAAGGAAGGCAGTTTGGAGCTAGGGAGGTACAAGGAGTGCAGATGGAACCATGAGGCAGTCATGCCCTTTCTAGTAGCAATGATTGCATTACTATTCCCAGAGCAAGGGGTATTGGATGGGGGGAAGTAGGTGGGAGTGGGAGATGAGGGCTTAGTTGAGTATTGAGACAGGTGGTGAGATTCCCAGGTCTCCTGGGAATCGGGATTGAGTGGGATATGAACCATGTTCTGGGACATATAGATAGGTGAGTTTCTACTCATTTGCTAAGCAATCAGGACAGCTCAGACCTAGGACTGAGTTCCTGGAAGACGGTTTCTAAACCTGTTGTCTAAACAGAGGCTCACTTGGTCCCTGCCTGTGGCTCAACAACCCAGATGGATGATTTCCAAGAAGACAAAAGAAAATTTTTTTAAAATGTGAGGAAAACAAAGAAGCACCACAGAGCAAAAAGTGGTTAACTTTATCAAAGCCTGCAGTCACAGCCCAAAGCCCTGCTCACTTCTATGGAAGGCAGAGCAGAATCTGGTCTTGGCATCCAGCCCGCATCCTTGTGGCATGCAGCTAAACAGAATGAAACTCTGAAGGCCCTGCATGGCATGGGAAAGCTGCCATAACCTGCCATCAGCACCTCTTAAGGACTGATTTGATGAAAAGACAAATAAACAAAATAAACCTAAATCTGTGGCATGAAGGGGGAATTATCGCAGAAGCTCAAATCAATCTGGCGCAATGTACCTGTTGTACATTGTGGGCCCGAGGAATTCCTTAGAGAATGAAAGGCTGTTAGATCTGAGCAACAGTCAGCAAATGTTCAGATACTGCACTCCAAGTTTTCATCTATTCACCTTAGAGTTTAAGGGAAGTAATAGCCACCGCCAACTCAAAAGACTTTATGGAAGCACAACATGATGGCCTTGAACTTGGAGTCAGGAGGACTGGGGTTAAACTTGTTTCCCCTTTAGTAAACTAGGGATAATGACACTTGCACTGCCTCCCTCACAAGGTTGTTGTGATGAAAGCACTATACAGGCAAGTGTTATTATAAAAGCTTAATTGGGTTACAGGTGTGTGATTTGTTGTCTAGCAAAGCCAAGGGAACCGGACAATCCAAATGAGATCTCTAAGCTGCTTGGGTTAATGATCCTGGGCTGGGAGTTGGGGGTAAGAGGACTATCAGAGACACAGACTACTTAGTCCACAAGCACAGGCACTGTGCTAAGCTCTGGAGGTACAAAGAAAGGCAAAAAGTAGCCCATGAGCTCTCAAGGAGCTCAGTCTAATGGAGGAGACAGCGTACGAACAATTATGTATAAACAAGATATGGACAGAACAATGGGAGGTGAATCAACAAAAGGAAGGCACTAGTAGTGAGGGGATGTATGAAAGGTTTGATGGAGGAGGGATTTTAGAGAATCTATAGGCTCAGAAATGGAGAAGAGGATGAAGATGTAAAAATAATAGAACTGCTAAAAGGGAAGAAAAAGTAATTATTAATAATAATTATAATAGCTAACATTGCTGTAGTGCTTACTATGTGCCAGGCACTGTGCTAAGAATTTTACAGTTATTAACTCATTTGATCTTCACAACACTCCTGCAAGGTAGGGGCTATTATTATCCCCATTTTACAGATAGGGAAACTGAGGCAAATAAGAGTTACATGGTCACACAGCTAGTAAATTTCTGAGGCCACATTTGAACTTGCGTCTTCCTGGCTCAGCAGTCTATCCATTGCGCTAGCTACCAGCTACCTCAGAAAGGAGAAGAAAGGGAAAGGCAATGTCTCCATGACTATGAGTTCTGTTGGTTCCAGCACAATGGCTTTCAAGGTCAAAAGGTCAATATCTAGCCACTGGGGCCAGTTTACTTGACTGCTCTGTGACCACAAAGTAAACCCTGAAACACTAATTTAAAATGAAGGTGATTTGTCACCAGGGGGTGTAGAGAAGAGTTTGCATGGAACTGTCCAATAGTAAAAGAAAGAAAGAAAGAGAGAGAGAAAGAGAGAAATGAAAGAAGGAAGGAAAGAAGGAAGGAAGGGAGGGAGAGAGAGAAAGAGAGGAGAGAGAGAGAGAGAGAGAGAGAGAGAGAGAGAGAGAGAGAGAGAGAGAAGAGAGGGAGAGAGAGGGAGAGAGAGAGAGAGAGACAGAGGGAGAGAGGGAGAGAGGGAGAGAGAGGGAGAGAGACAGAGAGAGAGAGGGAGAGAGGGAGAGAGGGAGAGAGAGGGAGAGAGAGAGAGAGAGAGAGGGAGAGAGGGAGAGAGGGAAAGAGAGAGAGAGGGAGAGAGAGACACAGAGAGACAGAGAGAGAGAGAGACACAGAGAGAGAGAGAATTTGAGGTTTCTTCTCAACAAACAGATTGACAAAGTTAACTGAAGAAATGACAAATGCTGGAGGGGCTGTGGGGAAGTAGGTACATTAATGCACTGTTGGTAGAGCTGTGAATTAATCCAGTTATTCTGGGAAGCAATTTGAAACTATGCCCAAAAAGCTATTAAACTAAATACCTTTGACCCAGTAATACTTCTACTAGGTTAATACCCCCGGAGAGATGGAAGAAAGAAGAAAAGACTCATAGGTGCAAAAATATTTATAATAGCTCTTTTTGCAGTGGCAAAGAACGGAAAATTGAGGGCGATGCCCATCGGTTGAGGAATAACTGAACAATTTATGGTATGTGAATGTAAAAGAGTACTGTTCTGCTTTAAGAGATGACGGGGACGGGTTTTAGAAAATCCTGGGCAGATGTGTATGAACTGCTGCAGAATGAAGGGGGCAGAACCAGAAGAACAATTTATATAATAACAATATTATAAACAAAAACAACTTTGAGAGACTTGGGTACTTTGATGATCAAAATGATCAACCCTGATTCCATAAGATTCACGATGAAATATGGTGCTCCCCTCTGAGGGGCTATGAGAGGTGATAGACTCAGAGTATAGATCGAGACTTTTGGGGTGGAGGGGTAGAGGACATAGCCAATGGAAGAGTGTTTTTCTCAACTATATGTGTTTGTAACAGAGTGCGTCTGTGTGTGTGTGTGCTTGTTTGCTTTCTTAATTCAGGGGTGAGGGTGGGAGGAAGAGAAGGCAGATTTTCATTGATTGAAAAAAAAATTTATTTAATTTTAAAAAGGAAAACCTCAAAAATACATTAAATAAACAAAAAGCAGCAATTTTGTTGCTGTAAGTTATAGGAATTTCAATGACACCATCTAAATTATAGCCCCACTTGCTTTACCTAACCCTGTGGTGATGACCCTCTAGATCAGGAGTGGGGAACCTTTGGCCTGGAGGCCATATGTGCAACCTTCTAGGTCCTTCGATGAGTCTTTTTGACTGAGTCCAAGTTTTACAGAACAAATCCTTTTATTAAAAGGAACCTAGAGGGCCACATGTGGCCTCAAGGCTGCAAGTTCCGTACCCCTACTCTAGATTTATTTGCAGAGTTGGCAGTAACATTATGGCAGAGTTGGAGGGATTTAGGGGGAGAAGGTAGCTGAGAACAGCCTCCTCAGTCCAGCTTCACCAATTCCTTGAAATTTTGTTGAGTAGTCTCCCTGAGATGGTTTGTGGGGACTATAGACTGAACATAAGGAATCTGATAAGAGTGAAAAAGGAATTTACTAACTCCAGGTCAGATAATGGGGTAGGGCCAAGAACTGTGGCATCAGAAGAACAAAGGAATGGATAAGTCTAGTCTAATAACTTCTGCTGGCTTTTGTTGATTACCTGACTGACTGTGGCTATCTTGGCCTTATGGAGACAGTTAGGTGGCGCAGTGGATAGAGTGCTGGGTCTGGAGTAAGAAAGACCAAAGTTCAAATATAGCCTCAGACACTTACTAGCTGTGTGACCAGGAACAAGTCACTTCACCCTGTTTGCCTCAGTTTCCTCATCTGTAAAATGAGCTGGAGAAGCAAATGGCAAACCACTCCAGTATCTTTGCCAAGAAAACCCTAAATAGGGTTACAAAGAGTTGAACACAACTGAAAACAACTAAACAATAACCAAAAAAATGAGTTTTAGCCTTTGCCTGCAAGGGAGAGGCTTATTAGCCTACGGACCCCAGCATAGGGTAGCTGAAAGTAGCAGTTGGACGAGAGAGCCTGAATACTTGAAGACCAACAGGTGGAAGCAGAGAAAACTCAGAGAACACCACATCTAGAAACGAAGAGAGATGCCCTACAGTGAAGACATGACACCCAGCAGACAGTAGAAATATGATATCTTGCAGAGAGCGGCGTGATATCTTCACCAGAAGAAATCATCAGCTCTTTAGCATCAGAAGAATAAGGTGCTTCGGCCATACATGTGCTCTGATGATAATAATAGCTAGCATGTATGGATCGCAAAATGCTTTACATTTATTATCTCACTTGATCCTAATCTGGTGAGATGGGTGCTATTATTATTTCTACTTTATAAATGAAATTGAGGCATGTGACTTGTCCAGTATCCCACACCTAGTAAGTGTCTGAGTCAGAATTTGAACTCAAATCTTCCTGCCTCCAAGCCTAATGCTTTTTCCATTATATCACCTAGCTGCCTCCAATACATGTTTCCTGAATGCTTGCCCTCCCTGCATGCTTTTTGGTCTAAAAATGTACTTTCTTCTACTGGTAGTACTGTAACATGGAAAAATATACTCCTGCATAACCCTGAGGATATGAGGAGATCTTTTCTTGTCATTTAATCTGCTACAACTATTCTATTAAATGTCTTTTGCCTTGAACTAATGTGTCCTTCTGGTTGGCTTAGTGAAAGTAAGCATACCAGTAGGGGCTCTTGCATTTTTTTTGAACATCTATTTTTAAAACTTTGAGTTCCAAATTCTCTCCCCTCTTTCCTCCCCACCCACCCTCCCTAAGAAGGCAAGCAATTCAACATAGGCCACATGCATATCATTATGTAAAACCCTTCCACAATACTCATGTTGTGAAAGACTGATTGTATTTTGCTCTTCCCTAACCTATCCCCCTTTATTGAATTTTCTCCCTTGACCCTGGCCCTTTTCGAAAGTATTTGTTTTTGATTACCTCCTCTCCCTATCTGGCCTCCCTTCTATTGTCCCCCCCCCCCCCCACTTTTTATCCCCTTCCTTGTTCTTTCCTATGGGGTAAGAAACCCAATTGAGGGTGTATGTTATTTCCTCCTCAGGTCAAATCCGATGAGAGCAAGATTCACTCATTCACCCCCACCTACCCCTTCTTCCTTTCCTACAGAATTGCTTTTTCTTGCCACTTTTAGGTGAGATAATTTACCCCATTATATGTCTCCCTTTCTCTTTCTCTCAATATATTCCTCTCTCATCCCTTAATTTGATTTTTTTAGATATCATCCCTTCATATTCAACTCACCCTGTGCCCTCTCTCTCTCTCTCTGTCTCTCTCTCTGTAAATATATATTATATATACATATATATACATACATATATACATATACATACATACATATATATGTGTACACGTATACACATATACGTACACATATATGTATGTTCCCTTCAGCTACTGAGGTCTCATGAATCGTACACATCATCTTTCCATGTAGGAATGTAAACAAAACAGTTCAACTTTAGTAAGTCTCTTGTGATTTCTCTTTCTTGTTTACCTTCTCATGCTTCTCTTAATTCTTGTGTTTGAAAGTCAAATTTTCTATTAAGTTCTGGTCTTTTCACTGAGAAAGCTTGAAAGTCCTCTATTTTATTGAAAATCCATATTTTGCCTTGGAGCATGATACTCAGTTTTGCTGGGTAGGTGATTCTTGGTTTTAATCCTAGCTCCATTGACCTCTGGAATATCATATTCCAAGCCCTTCGATCCCTTAATGTAGAAGCTGCCAGATCTTGTATTATTCTGATTATGTTCCCACAGTACTCAAATGGTTTCTTTCTGGCTGCTTGCAGTACTTTCTCCTTGATCTGGGAACTCTGGAATTTGGCGACAATATTCCTAGGAGTTTTCTTTTTGGGATCTATTTGAGGAGGTGATCAGTGGATTCTTTCAATTTCTATTTTACCCTGTGGCTCTAGAATATCAGGGCAGTTCTCCTGATGATTTCTTGAAAGATGATATCTAGGCTCTTTTTTTGATCATGGCTTTCAGGTAGTCCAATAATTTTTAAATTATCTCTCCTGAATCTATTCTCCAGGTCAGTGGTTTTTCCAATGAGATATTTCATATTGTCTTCCATTTTTTCATTCCTTTGGTTGTGTTTTATAATATCTTGATTTCTCATAAAGTCACTAGCTTCCACTTGCTCCAATCTAATTTTGAAGGTAGTATTTTCTTCAGTGGTCTTTTGGACCTCCTTTTCCATTTGTCTAATTCTTCCCTTCAAAGCATTCTTCTCCTCATTGGCTTTTTCGAGCTCTTTTGCCATTTGAGTTAGTCTATTTTTTAAGGTGTTGTTTTCTTCAGGATTTTTTTGTATTTTGTATTCAGTATTTAGCAAGTCATTGACTTGTTTTTCATGGTTTTCTCACATCCTTCTCATTTCTCTTCCCAACCTTTCCTCTACTTCTCTAACTTGCTTTTCCAAATCCTTTTTGAACTCTTCTGTGGCCTGAGACCAGTTCATGGTTTTCTTGAAGGCTTCTGACATAGGCTCTTTGACTTTGTTGACTACTTCTGGCTGTATGTTTTGGTCTTCTTTGTCACCAAAGAAAGATTTAAAAGTCTGATTCTGAATCTGGGTCCGTTTTCGCTACCTGGCCATATTCCCAGCCAACTACTTGACTCTTAAGTTTTTCATCAGGGTATTACTGCTTGTAGAGTATAGAGTACTTTGTTCCAAGCTTGAGGGGATGTACTGTTGTTTTCAGAGCTATTTTATACAGCCAGCTCTGCCACACCAACGTTCCTCCTCCCCCAAGAACCGCCAACCCAGACTGGACTCAGATCTTAAGCAGGCTCTGCACTCCTGCTCTGATCTACCCCTTAATTCCTCCCACCAGGTGGGCCTGGGGCCAGAAGCAACTGCAGCTGTAGTTCTGTAGCTGCACCTCCCCCACTGCCCATGGGGCAGTGGCCCAACCTCGAACTCCTTCACTCTGTCCCTGCAGCTTTTCCCACTAACCTTCTCTGTTGCCTTTGGTGTTTGTGGGTTGAGAAGTCTAGTAACTGCCACAGCTCACTGATTCAGGGTGCCAGGGCTTGTTCCGCCCAGCTCCCGGTCTGGTTGGTCCGGGCACAGCCCATGCTGGGCTCTGCTCCACTCTGCTCCCAGCTCAGGGCTATAGATCTTACCCAGGGATCATCCAGGCTGTCCTGGGTGGAGCCCTGCTTCCCTCTGCTATTTCATGGATTCTGCAGTTCTTCTCTGTTTTCTTTGGTGTTTGTGGGTTGAGAAGTCTGGTAACTGCCACAGCTTACCGATTCAGGATGCTAGGGCCTGTTCAGCCTGGCTCCAGGTCTGGTTGGTCCAGGCATGGCTCACACTGGGCTCTGCTCCACTCCTCTCCTAGCCCCATGCGTGATAGACTTTATCCAGCGACCATCCAGGCTGTCCTGGGCTGGAGCCCTGCTTCCCTCTGCTGTTTTGTGGGTTCTGCCGTTCTAGAATTTGTTCAGAGCCATTTTTTGTAGGTTTTTGGAGGGACGTCGGGGGGAGCTCACGCAAGTCCCTGCTTTCCAGTTGCCATCTTGGTTCCTCCCTTGCATTTTTTTTGAGTGGATTCTGACTCACACTTACAATATTCCTCAAATCTGGTCTAGCTTTCAAGACTGTTTCACATTTATATATGAAGCTTTATTTTTCCATGTAAATTGTGTTGAGACACACTTGAAGAATAAAAATAGGAAAATCAAAGCTAAGGTTCTAAACAGCTAAGCCTTGACTCTTCCCTTCTTTCTTCTCTCCCCCTTCTCTCCCCTCTCTTATCTCCTGTTGTCTCCTCTTCCTTTTCTTCTCTTTTCTTCTCTCTCTCCCCATCCCTCTTTTTGTCTCCTCTCCTTTCTTGCTATGACTGAGGAAAAAAATGGGGACTCGCTTCTGACATCTGTTAATACATCTTATTTTCTAAGGAATCTAGTTAGTCCTCGATACTAGGCTAAAAAGACTCTATCCTAGAGGGTGAATGGGGAACAGAAAATGAATAATACAAACTTGATTTAATCTTTTAATATGTATCCAGAGAAATGTGCTTACAATCAGGTTCAACCACACTAGATGGGACTGTAATTGTAATGGAACCATCAGAGCACCGGCTCAGTGTGCAGGTGGAATTCTTTATTCTGAACCATCTCTAGCACCCTGCTTGAGGCCTCCAGCATTTCTGTGTCCTCATTTCATGTCCTCTTTCTCCTTGCACCAGCAACACCCAACAAAAACAACAACAGCAACCATTTATCCTAAGACTGACAAAGTATGTCACAGGGAAACTATCTATGATAAAGCCTTGTGAAATAATTTCATTCCCACTTCTGTCTTTCAAGGAATGAGTCCTTTTAGACGTAAATGCAAGACAGCGTTAGTCTTCTTTGTGATGGTGTTAGCGAGCTTCTATTTCCAATAATGCATTCTCCACTACTGCTCCAAGGTCTTTCTCTGCACTCCTGCTTTCTGAATAGCAGCCTTCCGTCTGATATTGTTTCTGATTGTTATTTCTCCCCAGATAAATTACCTTACATATATCTATATTAAATCTCTTCTCATTTACTCCCACCATTTCCTTCCCTTTCCCCCTCACCATCTTCCTCCCCCCCCCCCCCCACCAAGTTTGCTAGATTGTTTTGCAATTAGAATCTGTCTTTTGCTTTTGTTCTTTAAAAATGGACAGGAGGAGGGGGAGGAACATACTATAACTCCCAATTCGGAGTCATCAGCAAATTTCATAGATGGGGCACTTGTGTTTCCCTGAAGCTCATTAGTGGGTATATTGAAAAGCAAGGGTCTTAGCCAAGATGGATCCTCACAATGTTGCCCTTCATCCTCCCCACTCCCCTTTGAGATTGAACCGTTAATAATTACTCACTACTTATGGTCTATTTACCAGCAGACATTGTGCTCTTGTATTGTGGGGGATAATAGATGTGGCCATGGATGTGGTTTTATTGGAAAGGGATTTACTTTCATATCCTAGACACTCAACAGTTGCTGGGATATTTTTTTCTTGTAAATTGTTTTTTTTTCCTCCTGTTGCTGTATTCACAAATTAGAAGCTGTTATGTTTTCCTTTCTCTAGCAACTGAGGCTATTGGCATGAGATAAAGGCTGAGGTTAGAATCCCAGATCTGACACTGTGTGACCCTAGACAAGTCCTGTAACCTCTTTTTGCCTAAATTTCCTCAATGGCTGGCAAATAGTAGGTGTTTAATAAATGTTTATTGATCAATCTATAAAATGAGGCCAACAATTCTTATCCTGTCCATGTCAAAGGATTGTTGAGTGGAAAGCATTATAGGAGCATGAGTTCTTATGTGTTTAAGTGAACATGCTTTTAAACATCTCTATGTTTTCCTATGTTGGTATAGAATAAAATTACATGGCTACATGTAGGGACTTGTTTCTCTATCATGTGGATGACAGTGCCAGATTACCCAGTAGACCCAACTAGGTCTATGTCTAGGAACTTCAAGTTTGGTAAAAGAAAAACAGAAAGCCTAGCTCCTTTCCCTTATGTCCTAGAAAAAATCCCCCCCCCATTTTAATAGCCTAGGCCCTTAGGGTGGATGTCTTGGAGATAAAGTCTTGAGCCTTAGGGTCTCAGAGGGTCTTAGTCTAGTAATCATAGAAGAAATCCAAGAAAAGAACAAAGCACAATGGTGGTGCCCATCACTTAGGGGCTGGATTCGCTACTGATTTAGGTAACACAGATCTTCTCCATCTGTAGGTCACTTTGTCTGTGAAACCTGCTTGGTAACAAAGGAAAGTCATAACTTGATTTTATAAACTGTTTTGAAATGTTGTGATAAAAAATGTTCACTAAAGAAAAATTAATCTAGCATACACTCATTGAATTAGTTTCACAGAGCTGGTAATTGAGAACATCAGAATCTGGAGTCTGGCAATTGGGGTGTGCCCAATTGGAAACCTTTTGAATATATTTAGTTTTCTTTCAAGGTTTTCTTTAGGCCTCAAAACCTCTATATTTTTTTGGGGGGGGGAGGTGTGTGGGAGTGTGTGTGTGTGTGTGTGTGTGTGTGTGTGTGTGTGTGTGTGATGGAGAGAGAGACAGACAGACAAAGACAAAGAGAGAAAGAGAGAGAAGAGAGAGAGAGACAGGGAGAGAGACAGAGGAGAGAGAGAAACAGAGGGACACAGAGACAGAGAGAGAGAAAGAGAGACAGAGAAAGACAGAGGGAGTGTTTGTGTGTGTGTGTGTTTTAGGAACCAAGCTGAAGATAACTAAATTCATTTTCTCCCATTCTGAGTAATGTCATCTTAGTGAACTAAACTAACATAAAACATGCAGGTGCTGGTCTTATTTGGGGCAGGATTAAGTACTCAGCAAAGAAGGAAAGAAAGGAACTGAATTTGACACAAAAAGGTAAGGTGCCTTCAAAGTGAGAAGGGGTTCAAGGAGAGGTCAGACTGGACATGGGTGGTCAGACCATTCTCTGTTCCATTTCCTCGCACGGCTCAGTAAAGGTAACTGACACTTCGAAGGGTTTAAGGAATGCCCAAGTTAAGCCTGGAAATCTCTTGGAATCCTGTGCAGGGAAAGTAATGCCTCTGTTGAATAGCCAGACAGGATGTGCCTCAGATTCTTATTGCTTCAGACACCAGAGCTTGTATTTCCTGATGACAGAGGGCTTTGACTTTCAGCCCTAATCATGAGGCTTTACAATACAGTATTTCATAGAATTGTATAACCTGAGTTTGTAAGTGTCCTGAGAGGTCATTTTAGTCCAGCCCATACCTAAAGTAGAAATGTCCTCTATAACATCTCAGGCGAAGGGTCAGCAAGCTTCTGCTTGAACACCTCCATAAATGGGGAACTCACTACCTCATGAGAGAGCACATTCCATTCCCCCCCTGCCCCACTTAAGAGTATTTTATTTTTTCCAATTACATGTAAAGATAGTTTTCAACATTCATTTTTTTAAGATTTAGAGTTCCAAATTCCCCCTCTCCCCTTCCCCCTCCCAAGATGGCATGCAATCTGATATGGGCTATATATTACAATCATATTAAACTTATTTCCACAGTAGTCATGTTGTAAAAGAAGAATCAGAACAATAGGAAAAAAACATGAGAAAGTGAAAACAAAACAAAATACACAAAAAAGAAAATAGTATGCTTTGATGTGCATTCAGACTCCATAGTTCTTTCTCTGGATGTGGATAGCATTTTCCATCATGAGTCTTTTGGAATTATCTTAGATCATTGCATTGTTGAGAAGAGCTAAGTCTAACAAAGCTCATCATTGCACAATGTGTCTGTTACTGTGTACAGTGTTCTCCTGGTTCGGCTCCCCTTACTTAGCATCAGTTCATATATGTCTTTCCAGGTTTTTCTGAAATCTGCCTGCTCATCATTTCTTATAGAATAGTAGTATTCCATCACATTCATATACCATAACTTGTTCAGCCATTCCCCAATTAATGGGCATCCCCTCCATTTCCAATTCTTGGCCACCACAAAAAGAGTTGCTATAAATATTTTTGTACATGTGGGTCCTTTCCCCTTTTCTACGATCTCTTTGGGATACTAGTGGTGTTATTGCTGGATCAAAGGGTATGCACATTTTTATAGCCCTTTGGGCATAGTTCCAAATTGCTCTCCAGAATGGTTGGATCAGTTCACAACTCCACCAACATTGCATTAGTGTTCCAAGCACATTCCATTTTCATATAGCCCTAATTAGGAAGAATTTTTCTGTATATTTCATGAGGGAATATTCCATGTTTATGTACTGATTTGGGTAACACAGATCTCCTTCCATATCTGGAGATGATTTTCTCTGGGAAACCTACTTGATGAGGAATGTTCACCAAGAAAAATAAATATGGTAGCAATAGGGTTGGGAGGTGGTTGGCAGGGACTTTGCCATAGTATCAGGAATGCCAGGAAAAGGTTGCCAACTCCCTTCTGCAGTGTTGTTAAATATTTCTTCAAGATTTATCAAAGCTTCAGAGTAATTTACATTGCCCTGGCAGCCAGGGGCATAATAGGAGTTGGCTCTAACCCACAAGAGAAGCTGACCCTAACCTAGCATCAGAGGAGCCTGGGAGGATTTCAAATTGATGAGATTTACTGAGGTGAAAAAGGGTCTTGACAATCTCCAGAGAAATCTTTCTATATGCCAGCTGAGAGTGGCTCTGGATGTTGCCAATAAAAGAGCTGAAAATATGTTGATTAGCCCCTAAGCATGTTGGCTAGGAAGTCTACCAAAAGTGTGCTCTCACTTTCTTTAAGAAAGAAGCCTTAGAAATAAATAGGTGGTAACTCCAGCAGGTGGCAGCAGGAGCTCAGTTCAGTTCAGTCATTTTTTAGTCCAGTGGAGAAGCAGCAAATGGTAGCTTTGAAAGTGTAGAAGGATAGGGTGGTTTGCAGGGAGAGAATATGGGAGAGGTGGTTCAGGTGTTACAGCTGCAAGGAAGTCATAGGTACATGAGTTAGAGAGAGTGGATTGTCTGTACCCCCATGTGAGAATCTAGGCAATTATTCCTCTTTAGTGTAGAAAGAACAAGCAGATTCTGCCCCATCCCCTCCTTAGTCTTTTTTTTTCTTCAGTCTACAGTTTCCTTTGCCATCTTGGTCTTTCTCCTCTACTTCCTCCTTCCTCAAATGTAGTGTCCCAAAATGAATACAATATTCCAGATAGGGTCTGATTTGGGCAAAGTATAGTTTGTGTGGGGAAAAACAGGAACCACAATCATTTCACAACATGTTAATGGCCTAACATTGTGGAAATCCCCCAGCTATCTGTTGGTGTAATAGTGAATTGTCTCTAACTTCTATGAAAGGAGAAATAAAATATATAGCATATATAAAATATAGCATGTTTAATATATATTATACAAATGTAATATATTAATATATATATAAAATATAATAACCTGTGCTAGCATATGGTAAAGCGGATGGACTCATCATCCATTACTGAAACAACTATGTACTGCTTTTGGATAAGAGTTACAATTTTGTCTAAATGGACTTCTTAACAACTGTGCAAGTATTTGGTCCCCTTGTATTCTGCCCTAGAACAAGGAATATTTTCTCTACGTGGTAAATATACACCCCAGAGATCCCCTCTTTTCCCTTAGCTGGTTTCCCCTTCCTCTGCCCATCCCTCTCCTATCAAATGCTTTATTTTATCTATCCTAAGTTGCTACAAAATGTTGCTTATTAGCAGCGTACTCCAAGTGGGCTTGGAAAGTTATAAAAATTAACTTGCCTAGGAAGTTGAGCTGCTATCAGTGAACAGTCTTCCTTAATAAGTGAATAAGTTTTTTGACTTTCAGTTTGACCTCCTATCTTTGACTGATGGTCTTTGATGCCTCCACTGGTAGACATGTTTCCCCCAAGAGATCCCATTCCTTTCAGTTGAAAAAATTCCCCATCAATATTGTTGCCTCTTTCATTCTAGATGCTAAACTTCTCTTAATGTATCTTACAATTATACATGTGTTTTGGCTTCTACCTTATATTAGTGATGCAAATTGAGTTTCTAATTCACTAAAACCTCCAGGTACTTTCCGCAAGAACTGTTTTCTGCTCATGCCTTACCCATGTTGTACTTATGCATTTGATTTTTTTAAAACCCAAGCAAAGGACTTCACCTTTTTCCTTATTAAATTTCATCTTTTCTCAGGTTGAGGACATCATTTAACCCTGCTTCAGTATTTCTGAATCTCATTCCTTTCATCCAACCTGAGGCATCTAAGTCGCATAGTCAAGTGTTGGCCTTGGCATCAGGAAAATCTGAGTTCAGATCCTGCCTCAGATATTTCTTGGCTGTGTGACCCTGGGAAAGTAATTTAATACCTCTCAGCTTAAGTTGTTTCATCTGCAAAATGGGGAAAATAAATAGCACCTACTTCAAAGAGTTATCATGGGGATCATATGCTATAGCACATGGAAAGTGCCTGGAAAAACTTCAATGCTAGTTATCATCCCCATCGTTATTATTATTATATCATCATAATTATTATTATTAACATGTTGGTTTTCCCTTATACCATTTACCTGACTATACGTATTCCCTTCTGACAATACCATTCATGCCTTCATCTAAATTATTGATAAAAATGTTGACTAGAACAAGACCAAAGAGCCCTAGGCACTCCACTAGAGACCTCTCTCCAAGCAGACATTGCTTCCTAATCACATTGCTTTGGGTTTGGTCATGCCACCAGTTCTGAATCCTCCTAACTCTACTATCGTCTAGCCTAAAGGTGTCAAACCTTTGGCCCAACATTCCTGAGGGGCTGCCTAGCCAGACTAAAATACACTTGGGAAATATTTAACAAAATAAATAAAAATACAATAGGATATAGATAATGTTAATACATGGTTTTCTAAGTCCATCTGCCGGCCCACAGGGATCATAATATATGGTGTGGTAGCCTCTGTTCCTGTTTGAGTTTGACACCTCGAATCTAGTCCATACCTCTCTATGTTGTCCACAAAGATACCTTGAGATACTAAACAAATACATTTTTGAAATCCAGGAGGTTTCATGTCTAGGGCAGACTCCTAATTTATTGGGCTAATAACCCTATCAGAAAGAGAAATTAGTTCAAAACCCAGCCTGGCTTTATTGCTTCCTGCTTTCTTTTCCAAGTGTTAATAAACCATCCCTTAATACTTAATTCTAGAATTTTCCCAGGAATTAACTGTCACATTCACCAGCCTGTAGCTGAATTCAATTCAGACACACTTACTAAGCATCCCCTGGGTGCCAGAATCCAACCATCATTTTCTGTTTGAACATGAGGACATTTGACTATCAGTTCATGTTTTGCTGCATGGAAGATTTAGGTCACCTGTACCTAATGGACCAGCTAATTTTCTATGCCAGGATTGCAATTAATTCTAAACATCGATCCACATCATTCACATACAGATAGTGTGGACTGGGAGTCAGAAAGACCTTGGTTCAAATCCTGCCTCTGACACGTATGACTGTGTCCCTGGGTAAGTCCCTGTATCTTTCTGATTCTCAGATTCCTCATCTCTAAAATGAGGCAGTTGGACTCAGTCTCTAGGTCTCTCCAAGGTCCAAATCTATGATCCAATGGCCCATTCTCCTCAAGATATGCTTGAGTTAGATAGAAGACAAATAGCTATACTTATCCAGAAAAAGCCCCAACATTATAGTAAACTGACAATCTGAATCCTGAGGAACTGGAAAGCTGAAATCAATAAGCATTTATTAAGGACCTACTATGTGCCAGGCACTGTGCTAAGCACTGGGGATACAGAATGAAGCAGAAGACAGTTCTTGTCCTCAAGAAGCTTACAATCTAATGAAAAATAGCTGGCATTTATATAGAGCCTACTATGTGCCTGGCGCTGCATTAAGTGCTTTATAAATATTATTACATTTGATCCTCACAACAACCCTAGGAGGAATATACTATTATTATCCTCATTTTACAAGGAGGAAATAAGCAAACAGGTTAAATGGCTTGCCCAGCTAATAAATGCCTAGGTCAGATATGAATTCATAGGTAGGGAAGACTGTTCCCCTCTGCCTCCAGCTTTCTGAATTCTGCCCATCCTTCAAAGTCTAGTCCAAATCTTCCCTTTTTTTTCAAAGCTTTCATGAAGGACCCTAGCCCCAAGCGTACTATTGCTTCAACTAACCTCTTACTGCATGCCTTTATTTTGTTCTTATTACATATTGACTTGTAGTATCTATTATCTTTCTACATGCATTAGCTTTTCTTTAAAATTTTTTTCTTTAAATTTTTAAAAAATTAACAAGCATTTATATTCTCTTCCTCTCCCATCCCCCAATCAAAAGGAGAGAAAAACAAAATTTTTTTAACAATTATGCATAGCCAAGCAAAACAAATCCTTTTATTGGCTATGTCCAAAAATATGTGTCTCATTCGGTACCTTGAGTCCATTCCCTCTCTGTCAAGAGGAGGGTAGCATACTTCATCATCAGTATTCTGGAATCATGATTTTTCCATACATTGATCCAAGTTCTTCTATCTTTCAGTGTTGTTTGTCTTTACATTATTGTTATTGTATAAATTATTCTCCTGGTTCTGCTGTCTTCCTTCTGCATCAGTTCATTCAAGTCTTCCCAGGTTTCTCTGAAACCATTTCATTATTCCTTTGGCTCTTTGAGGTTAGGACAAGGTTTTAAATGCCTTAGTCTTTCCCTATGATATTCTGAACACTTAGGTGAGGGGTAAATGGAGGGGATCTGTGATTTTGTAATGAGGATACTCCCTCTCCCAAGGCAGAGCACCACCTTCTCTGCCACTCAGAGTCTTAGACAAGTGTCTAGAACATTGAGAGATCAAGCAACTTGTCTAGGTTCACCCAAAGAGGATACTCCCTCTCCCAAGGCAGAGCACCACCTTCTCTGCCACTCAGAGTCTTAGACAATTGTCTAGAACATTGAGAGATCAAGCAACTTGTCTAGGTTCACCCAATCAGTCTGTGTCAAGAGTCAGGACTTCAACATAGATCTTCCTGAAGCCTAGGCTTACTTTTTACCCATTATCCTCCACTTCTTGTCACTCACCTGACCTTTTGAAACAGAAGGTCATCACCTCCAACTTCTTTCACCCAGAAAGAAATAAGACTTCCAACGTAAAGAACTAAGGCGCATGTCCATGGGGCTATGTCAGCCTTGGAGGGGAGAAAGTCAGAAGCCTCTCCCCTTGTGACATTGTCTCTCAGGAAAAGAGTTAAACTAAGAGGAGAGAGGTCCAATTAAGAGAGGAAGAAGCTAACGCCAACTAAGGTATTTTGAAGGCACCACCAGTTCTGGCTTTGCAACCGTAGTCAAAAAGGCTGCCATTTACCAAATGTTTAATTGATCAGAACTAGTTATAAAATATCCTACATATGCTGCAAATTCTCTCCAAGGCCATTCCAATCCACATTATCATGATCCTCCCATTAACAGGCTCCCCAGCCTCTTCCACATGGAGAACTACAGCAGTGGTACTCTGCACAGGCTCATAAGGGCTGGGCCAATTGGCCAGTCCACCATTATACATGTAAAACATGCTATAAGTCTTAAAGTGCTCTAGAAAAATCACTTAATATTATTACGTTGTATTGTGTTCATCGATGTACATGTTCTATCCCCATATCCCCCCCAATCCTAAGAATGTAAGCTTCTTTTCTGGAAGGCAGGGACTGTGATTCCGTTAACCTTTGCCGTTTCCAGTTCTTGGTACTATATCTGGCACACAGTAGGCACTGAATAAACATTGAATCGAATTGAAAATAGTTGACATGGAAGAAATAAATACTGTGAGGCATTATTTAATTTTAGATAGCTTGCGAATCCTTCATCTATGTTCCAGTATCTTTGGCTTGTTTGGGGGGAATTCAATGCTGTTGGCAGAATTAGAGTTGCCAAGGCTATACCTAAATTCGGTTATACTTTGCTCTAACACTGGGCCCAAGAAGAGGGGGCCAACTACAACAGCGACAATGCCAAAGGATATAAACCCCCTGTTACTGGCAGCGTGACTGGCCGTTAGCCCAGAAGCACAAGAGTCTGGTGGCAGCAGGGCTGAGTTGTCAGTGCAGGTCACTGGGGTAAGAGGAGGAGGATTGATGGAGGACTTACAGCAGAGCCTGGGGTTGTGTTGGGGTCGGGACTCCATTCATATCAATAGCAGCCTCTGTTACCCCCGGAACATTGCAATAATCAAGTTCTGTATGTACTCACTGGCTAATTTTCCAAATGAAATCTCTTGGGCTCTCTTCCAGCTTCTTTCAGCATCCTCATCCCAATACACTTGGTGTGCTTTTTTTTTTAATAAAGGAAATTAAACACACACACACATAGACACACAGAGAGAGCTGTGTTTAAATAATTAACAAATCAAGGATTAAGGATAGAGATTTCCTGGCTTTTCCTGGTTTGAAGCCAGCTGCTTAACAAAGATCAGAATGATGAATGGGCCATTGGGGGGTGGTATTAGAAAGTGGGCTGATGCCAGTTTTCGAGGCCCTCACTGGTGCCAGAGCCATGTCAATGCTTGACAGGAGAGCCATAGCAAGACATTCAATCCTTTACTGGGAAACCCTTGCTCCAGCAACTGAGAATGATAAACTTGGAAGCTGGTACCCTTGTGATGTGCCAAGACCATCTTACCCAAGACCCATGACCCCACATAGTAGCCAAAGTAGGCGTTCGATCCTCAGCCTCCCTGTTTGAAGCAGGAACTATGTGTCATCTTAGCAGCAAGTGATGGTAGGTACCATTTATTCCTTCCCTCAAAACCAAAGGTTCCTCACCATTTTTGAGCCTTTACAGCATCTGCCTACATTTGGCAGACTTGCCTCCCATTTTTATACACATGTTTCTCTTTCTTTTGTGCCCCACAGGCAGTACTATTTTATCTTCCCAATATCTCTAAGCATCCACTCTTTCCCTCTCATGATTCCCATAGGCAACCATATGGTTTGGATGATTAAACTCTAGACCTTCCTAGAAGTAGCAGGTGTTTTAAGGCTTTCCACTAGTTGGTCCTGTCCTAATTACCTCTTATTTCTCATTGCTTTCTGGCTCAGACTTGCCTTTTCAGCTAACCAAACTGATAGAGAACTTGCTCGCTCCTACAAAACTTTCATTCTTATGAAGAATATGCTCATTTCTCCTGCCTGCCAAGCCATATCCTTTCAGGTTCAAATCCCAGCTTGGCTGCACACTACTTGAGTGACTTTGGGCAAGTTCCTTCACCTCTCTGGGCCTCATATGAAAAATGAGGGCATTGCACTGACTGGTCTCCAAGTTTCCTTCCAGCCCTAACATTGTATGATCCTTTGTTTCTCTATAGCTCAGCTCTCATCTCATTTATTTCATGAAGCTTTCCTTGTTCTTCTAGTCTAGTTTCTTAGTCTGTACGTAACTTACTCAAGGCGGCTGATAGTTGGTCCTAGTGTTAAAGCTCTCCAAAGAGAAAAATTTTATAGACATCCTCAGTGAGTTGTGCACTGCTAAATGACCCTTTAAATCAAGAACTGCCTGCTTTAAATCACTTCAGTCACCCCAGCATTTTCTCAGCACCTACATGTATCCTATAGTTAAATCATATACATATATACCTACATACACACACATATATATATCTGTACCTCTACCTATACATACACATACACATGTGTATATACATACACATACATGTGTGTATATATTATTTATGTATCTACATAAATATATAATTTCTATAAATATATAAATATATGTATGTGTATATATATGTGTGTGTATATATATGTATATATATAAAATCAACCCCATTTGGTGGTTCCTGAAATACAGCCCTGTGCTGTGTACTGCCTGTGTGGAGGAAGACACAATTCCTGATTGGCTAAGAGAATGTTGAGTGTGATGCTGCTGTGACTTCCTTGAATTGGTTAGAGAGACACTATGAGAACGAACTTTCATGGAGGCTGTTGTGTTTGTCCTTTGTTTTCGAAGAGGACCATGACATCAGGGAAATGATGACATGACTTGCAGTTGACTTTGAGTGAGGGAGGGCTCTGCAAGGTCACCTGCCTCACTTTCTCCTCCAGAGCCATCTGGGTCCTTTGGCCTGATATTCACCAGGAGGACTGGAGATGGCCCAGGATGTAATGGGAGACCCTGGCCCTTTCAGGCTAAGGTCTTTTCAGGTTCTCACTTTTAGTGAGGTAACTCCTATTCAGTGAATAGGCCTCTTTAAGAAGTGAGTCAAGGGTTAGTCCCTTTAATTAGAAAAAAAAATCAAGTTGGGAGAGGAAGACCCTCAGGGTTGTTGGTCCAAAGAAAAACAGTTACTATTGACAAAGAAAAATGAGGAATAAACTTTTGAATGATGATCTGGAGCCCTCAGAGTTCTGGATATGTGTGTATACATATGTGTGTATACATGTGTATATATGTATGTGTATATGTATGTATGTGTATATGTATACATATATACGTGTGTGTGTGTGTGTGTGTGTATATAGGAAGCTGGCCACATCATATCCCTTGACACCCAGGGCTTAGAGTCCTAAAAACTGCTAAGAGTAGACCTTCCCTGGGTGAGATCATTCTTTCTCCAACCAAGTCAGGTAGGTCCCTTGCAGCAGGGATGTAGCATGGTGCTCAGCTTTCTCTCAGCCAACCAGAAGTCACCACAACAACAACAGTAGGACTGTCTTTCAGGGCCCAGCCCAAGGGGATGTTACACATAGAGTGATAGGTTTTAGGGCAAAAGTGGAGCTTAGCTGCACCTAGTCTAATGCTCTCACTTTACTCTAAGATCTAATCTAGTAAGATTAAATGAATTGTCCAAGGTCAAGCCAGTAGTAAATGACAGAGCCAGGATGTCATAGACTAGAAGCAATCTGAGAGTCCATCTACCGATGAGAATGCCTGCCCACTGATTCTTAATCTGGAACTCTTAATACCTTTCTTCATTTGTATTTAGTATGTATTACTGTGCCTTTTTTGTCTGAGCTTGTCTTGTCTTCTCTATTAGACTGTGAATGGATTTCTTCATAATGGTGCAGTATCCTCCATACCATGGGCACTCCATAATGTTAGAGGTTGGTGGTCTAACCAACCTCTATACAATGATAGAAGGAGTTTTCTTACTGGGAGTTCCCTGTACTAATGAAAATATAGGTCAGATAAAAAATATTTCTATAGCAGGTCCCACAATAGTTTTATGTTCTATATAGCATTCTAAATCCTTAAGGAAAGAAAACATATAATATCTAAAACTATACAGATCTCACTGGAGGATTTTGTTTTTCAAATGAAAGTTCAGATTGAAAGGTTCCTCAGAGGCTCCTTTCAATAATTTTGGACTTTGTTCTCTGGGCACAATGCCTCTTGCTTAATAGCCATTGGATTTTCATTGTCAGTCAGGGGAGGTAGAGTGTGCTGGGAAGAACAGAGATAAAACATAGCTTTTGCCTATGGATAAGAATAAATTCATCAAAAGGGGAGTCTGTTTCAAAGCTATCAGCATACTGTCTATTACTCAGACACACACAGACACAAACACACACACACACACACACACACACACACACACACAGAGGAGCCCTGGGAGGGAGCAGCACTCCTGGACCACCAGCCTAGCTCTTACAGCTAAAATCCAGGGAAGCTAATCCTGTGAAAAAGAGCCAGCCATCCTCATCAGCTCATCAACTGCCATACGTAGGGCAAGCAAGTCAACCCAGCTAAAGCAGCAGGGCACCCTCAGCTGCCCTTGAGCACCATTCCCTCTTAGACCCTAGGGACAGCCCAGGACCCTGAGCCCAAGAATCTTGAAAATAAGAGTGCTGCCCCAAATTACCAGCTCTGTTTTCAGCCCAGCTCCCACAGCCATCGCCAGGGACAGGAATCACTGTGGAGGGGAACCCACCTTCTTCACCATCACCAGCAACAATTGGCTAGCAATCGCTAGTCACCTGGCAAATAGGCCCAGGAACCCCAGGAGGGGCAGCACCATCTAAACCACTGATGCTGCTTCCAGCCGTCATTGCCAGAGGCAGCGCCAGCAGAGAGGAGGCCAGGCATCCCCACAATTGTCACCCACAGAGCAGGCAAGCCGGCCTAGCTGATGCAGCCCTAGGGAGAGACAGGAGGCACCATGTACCAGGCAAGACCCTGATGGAGGCAGCTCAGGACCCAAGAGCCCCCTCAGCCATCTTCCTGAAATGTAGCTGCTACAGAGATAAAGCCCGGCAACCGCTTCTGCAGGTGTTAGCCACAGCTGCTTATGACCCAGAAAATGAAAGTCCTTGGTCCTAAAGTCTTTGGCAGTGCCAAACAGTTCAACATCTGAAACTGCTGTGATTTCATCAGTGGCAATGACAGACATCAAAGAAGAGGCATCGCCATCTACTTCACCACCGCATCCTAAGGATCATGGGGCCTTTCCATCTGAACTGCAGCTGAAACTTTCCATGTGCATTGTCCCCCCCATGAAGAGGAGACATATCTTTCTTTTCTATTCATATCCCCATCGCTTAGTGCAATGTACTGCAAACAGTAAGCACCTAATAAAGCTTTATTTATTCATTTATAGATTCATATATGCATACACCTACAGATGATATAGCAATCCAGGCCTTGGAGTCAGTCTGTATATGTGTATACACATATCCATCTATATCTATATCTATATACTAGCTGATGTATACATTATATATAGTGCACACACATATATGCATGTATGATATATGTATATGTGTATATCTATGTATATGTATGTATACACACACACACACGTAGAATCCAGGCCTTGGAGTCAGTCTGTGTGTGTGTATACACATATCCATGTAATCTATATACTATCTGATGTATACATTGTATATCTGTATACACACATATATGTATGTATGTATGTACGTGTATATATGCATATATAGTATACGAGATGATAGATATTTTTCGCTGCTGAGAGATAGTCTAACACAAGGGACAGGGATAGAGCAGGTCTTGGAGGTAGGAAGACCTGGGTTGAAGTCCCACCTTGGATACATACTGGACCAGTCAGGCCTTTCCCAGTCCTGTCCCCTCCTGGTGCCTTCCCTCTCTGATTACCTTCTATTTATACCACGCACATCTTGTGTGGGCACTATTCGCACATTGTCTCCTCCACTAGAATCCCAGGTTCTTTCCTTGAGGGCAGGGATCCTAGTTTTGCCTTTCTTTCTATCTCCAACCCTTAGCACATAGTGAACACTTAATATTTGTTGACTGACTGACAACCCCTCAGCGTTCCAAGCAACTCTCTAATAGCTAACATTTATAGAGTGCTTTAACATTTGAAGAGCCCTTTACAAATGACCTCATGTGATCCTCCTAACCTGGGAGGCAGGTTCTGTTAGCATCATCTCTGTTTTATAGCTGAGAAAGCAGACAGAGGTTAAAGATGTGCCCAGGGTCACTTGGCTAGTAAGTGTCTGAGGTGAGATTCGATCTCAAGTCTTCTGGGCTCTATCCACAGTGCCATCTAGCTGTCTCCAAGACTCTTAAGTTGCAGAACAATGGCAGATTTGCATTAATATTTTGTATTATTATGCATACATTATATAATATATACATTATTCATAATAATACATGCTATATAATATATGCATTAATAATGTATATATTGCATAAATTAATTCACATTAATTAAAAGGGAGTTTCCTGATTGGAAAGTCCCTATACCCACAAAATCCCATCACAAAAATACAACTCCTGTACTCATTTAAAATATATGAATCTTCGTCTGATTAAAACATTGTTATTTACAAATTTTAAAAAGTCTGGGAGATGACCCCCATTCTATTATCTCATTTTAGTATTGAAATAACCCCTGGTTCTTGAAGGCTCTCAGCAATACTCACAGTCTAACGATCTTGCCAAGCTGATACCCAGGTCTGCTACCACAACAGACTGTCATCTAATGTCCCACCTAACTAAAACCAGCCATGATCCTTGCCCAGAAAGGTGTCTACCCAGGGACAAATTCTTCCGGCCACAGAAACGCATGGACATGTTTCCCAGGATGAAGAAGCGTGGAAAACGACAATTCCTCTGCTGAAGGAGTTTCAGCAGTGATCAAATCACATTTCCTCAAAAGAGTTAGGAGAAGAAGAAATTTGCAGATTTGAATAGGATGTACAAAAACCTATATTTGTGGCCAGGTCTTCTGTGGTGTGGATGGTTCTAAAGCTTCTTAACCTTCTCTGAGTCGTGGACTCCTTTGGCTACAGTTTGGTGATGCCTATGGACCCTTTCTCAGAAATATGTTTTTAAATGTACAAAATAAGCACATAAGAGTAAGAAAGAAAGACAATTATATTGAAATAGAATTATAAGACATTCAAAAAGCAAGGTCACAGTCCAAAGGCAGCCTACCTAGATGCAAAAATTCCAGACACACCTTGGTGGTTCTTGAGACATTCTCATGCTCTTTTTGAGAGACCTCATTTCCTCTTAGAGCCAAAAACAGGCCTGAAAAGGTAGGATTCCTTAGGGTTTCACTGAATTACTCATAAGCCAAACCCTTTCCCCACCACAACAAACATTCATCGTCTAGAGATGGCTTTCAACAAGGTCTGTGGGAAGCAGGCTAACAAGATTTCTTTCTTTTCTTTATTATTTTGGAAGTTCAAGTGAACCTTTTGTCAAGCTTTTCTCCATTACTTCACATGCATTTGATAGGCAGGCAAGATAGAAATGTTATTAGAATTTAGTGAACCATCAAGAATTAGTTCATGGAAAGTCGGCATAGGGGTATGCAATGTAATATGCCTGGGCATAAGAGATTACCACTGGATGCTTCTATGAAACCAGTGAAAAACGATAGCTTCCTGATGCTTTTCTGACTTGTTCTCATCGTTACATAATCCATGTAATTTCTCATGGTTGGGGGAGGGTAGGGAGATTGGATAGTGGGGAAAGAGGGTCTGTTACCTTTCAGATGGAGGGGAAGCATGAAATAGTTTGTGATCGGAGATGGCCCTAATAGTAGCTAAAGTAGGTGAATACTCAATTGACTCAATGTGATTTGAGGGGCATTACAAGTTCAGCTTGTCTCAGAGTACACTGAGACTGGGCTCCTATGGTGCCATTTTTCCTTTCTACTTAATTAGAAATTCCCATAAATTCCCACTGTTAGACCACAGAATTTTAGAGCTGCAGGAGAACTTAGAGATCATTAACCACCACCCTCCCTACCCTCCATTTTACAGGTAAGAAATGGTCCAGAAATGAAATTACTTGCCTGAGGTTACCCAGGTAGAGTTCTTTCTTTGGGCTAAACGACCAAGATCACCCACTTAACTGCACACATGGAAATTAGGAGGATTTCTTAGGAATTAATTAGGAGAGAGGGAGAAAATTTGGGACTCAAAATTTTATTTAAAAAATTGTTAAAAATTGTCTTTACATGTAATTGGAAAAAAAATACTATTTAAAAGGAAAAAAAAAATAAATGCTTCAAAGTCCTGAGATAGTTCTCATTGTCTTCCAAACAAAGTATACTTATATTCACCTTTTGTAACTTTGTTCATATTGAGCTTCCACTTGGGCTGTCCTACCCCTCTTCTCCACCTGTTCAAATCTTCTCCACCCTTGAGGTACAGTCGAAATCTCATTTCCTCCATGAAACCTACCCACATGTTCCGTAATCATCTCTAACGAATGAGTGAGAAACTTGAATCGATTTTTTGACAATGCTACCTAGTAAATGAGGGGCAGAGTTAGGAGGAGATGTGAGGAGAAATTTCTGAACCTAGGATGCTTTCAAGTTAGGTCAGTCAGTCAACGAGTATTTATTAAGCTTTCA